>NC_133769.1:367721140-367788189 GCF_003597395.2 Chelonoidis abingdonii | reverse complement strand
CCCGATCACCAGGAGTTTTCAAAGATATGGCCAATGGCTCTGCAATCACATCCGCCAACTCCTTTAGCACCCTCAAATGCAGCGCATCCAGCCCCATGGACTTGTGCTCATCCATCTTTTCTAAAAAGTCCTGAACCACTTCTTTCTCCACAGAGGGCTGGTCACCTCCTCCCCATATTGTGCTGCCCAGTGCAGCAGTCTGGGAGCTGACCTTGTTCATGAAGACAGAGGCAAAAACATCATTGAGTACTTTAGCTTTTTCCACATCCTCTGTCACTAGGTTGCCTCCCTCATTCAGTAAGGGGCCCACACTTTCCCTGACCTTCTTCTTGTTGCTAACATACCTGAAGAAACTCTTCTTTTTACTCTTAACATTCCTTGCTAGCTGCAACTCCAAGTTGGAACTGGCCTTCCTGATTTCACTCCTGTATGCCTGAGCAATATCTTTATATCTTCCACTTCTTGTAAAGCTTCTATTTTGTGTTTAAGATCAGCAAAGATTTCACTGTTAAACCAAGCTGGTCTCCTGCCATATTTACTATTCTTTCTACACATCGGGATGGTTTGTTTCTGAAACCTCAATAAGGATCCCTTAAAATATAGCCAGCTCTCCTGGACTCCTTTCCCCCTCATATTATTCTCCCAGGGGATCCTACCCATCAGTACCCTGAGGGAGTCCAAGTCTGCTTTTCTGAAGTTCAGGGTCCATATTCTGCTGCTCTCCTTTCTTCCTTATGCCAGGATCCTGAACTCGACCATCTCATGGTCACTGCCTCCCAGGTTCCCATCCACTTTTGCTTCCCCTACTAACTCTTCTCTGTTTGTGAGCAGCAGGTCAAGAAGAGCTCTGTCCCTACTTGGTTCCTCCAGCACTTGCACCAGGAAATTGTCCGCTACACTTTCCAAAAACTTCCTGGATTGTCTGTGCACCGCTGTATTGCTCTCTCAGCAGATATCAGGGTGATTGGAGTCTCCCATGAGAACCAGGGCCTGTGATCTAGTAACTTCTGTTAGTTGTCAGAAGAAAGCCTCGTCCACCTCAACCCTCGGGTCTGGTGATCTATAACAGACTCCAACCACGACATCACCCTTGTTGCTCACACTTCTAAACTTAATCCAGAGACTCTCAGGTTTTTCGCAGTTTCATACCGGAGCTCTGAGCAGTCATACTGCTCTCTTACATGCAATGCAACTCCTCCACCTTTTCTGCCCTGCCTGTCCTTCCTGAACAGTTCATATCCATCCCTGACACTACACCAGTCATGTGAGTTATCCCACCAAGTCTCTGTTATTCAATCACATCATAATTCCTTGACCGTGCCAGGACTTCCAGTTCTCCCTGCTTGTTTCCCAGGCTTCTTGCATTTGTGTATAGGCATTTAAGATAACTCGCTGATTGTCCTGCTTTCTCAGTATGAGGCAGGAGTCCTCCCCTCTTGCACTCTCCTGTTCGTGCTTCCTCCTGGTATCCCATTTCCCCACTTACCTCGGGGCTTTGGTCTCCTTCCCCTGGTAAACCTAGTTTAAAGCCCTCCGCACTAGGTTAGCCAGCCTGCTTGCGAAGATGCTTCTCCCTCTCTTCGTTAGGTGGAGCCCATCTCTTCCTAGCACTCCTCCTTCTTGGAACATCATCCCATGGTCGAAGAATCCAAAGTCTTCTCTCTGACACTTCCACAATTCGACAATCTCTACCCGGACCTTTTCCTTCCACAGGGAAGATGGACAAGAACACCAATTGTGCCTCAAACTCCTTTATCCTTCTTCCCACAATCACATAGTCTGCAGCTATCCACTCAAGGTCATTCTTGGCAGTATCATTGGTGCCCGCGTGGAGAAGCAGGAAGGGGTAGCGATCTGAGGGCTTGACGAGTCTTGGCAGTCTCTCCGTCACATCGTGAATCCTAGCTCCTAGCAAGCAGCACACTTCTTGGTTTTCTTGGTTGGGGCGGCAGATGGATGACTCAGTCCCCCTGAGGAGGGAGTCCCCAACCACCACCACCCTCCTCCTTCTCTTGGGAGTGGTGGTCGTGGAACCCCCATCCCTAGGACAGTGCATCTCATGCCTTCCAATCACTAGAGTCTCCTTCTGCTCCCTTCTCTCAGATGTATCATCTAGTCCACTCTCCGCATTAGTACCTGTGGAGAGAACATGAAAACGGTTGCTCGCCTGTATCTCCATTGCTGGTACATGGACGCTCTTTTTCTTCTTCTGGAGGTCACATGTTGCCAATTTTCTTCACAATCCATCTGTCCCACTGCTCATCCTGCTGTGATTCTTCAGAACGTTGTGCCCGCAGTAGCATATCCTGACGTCTGTCCAGGAAATCTTCATTTTCTCATATGCAATGCAGGGTTGATGCTTGTTTCTCCAGTCCTTGAACCTTCTCTTCCAATATGGAGATCAGCTTGCACTTTGTACAGACAAAGTTGCTTCCGTCCTTGTGGAAGAAAGAAAAACATGACACATCCTGTGCAGGTCACAATAGCTGAATGCTCACCATCCATATTATCTTCCTTCTAAGAGCTTCGTCAGCTGTTGCAGCAACTACTCAGGGAAGCCTGCAAGATGAAAGCCTCAATGGGCTCTCCCAAGGCGAACTCCCAGTCAAACTCTCTCTGTTCGCTACTTAGCTGGTTCGCAACTGGCTGCCTTTTTATAACAGTCAGGCCCACCTGGAAGAAAGCACTCCAAATTCACACTTTTCAAACAATCAGTCAAGCACACAATCAAACTGACAAACTGTCCCCGCAACAAACACTCAGATACTCACCAACACAGCCCCCCTAATGCAGCACTTAGCGTACCTCCTCATGGGCAGATCCCAGTCAAACTCCTTCTGTGAACGTCTCGGCTGTTCGCCACTTCCAGTGCTCCCGACCCTGGGACAGCCTGCTTAGTGGACTGCCCCAGAGCTGACGCTCCATTCTCTTGTATGGAGAATTTCAAAATTTTTGATTTTCATGTCAAATCAGAACAAAACAAAATTTTGAAATATCAAATCCTCCACAAAATGGACTGGGCCTTCTCTGCCCAGCTCTACATTTTACCCCTAAGAGAATAAAAAAAACAACCAAACAGAAATGTTACTGGTGTCTGCAGCCAATGTTTCATAGACTCATGTCTTTATTATTCATAACTGGTCTGGAATACAGTTACGCAGCAGACAACAAGCTCCAAATCACAGTCTCTGGGACTGACTTGGGTGAAACACACTCACTAATGACTGATACCAAAGGAATAAGCAGGCTGAGGAGGGAGGAAGCAGGTGAAATCTCACCAGTGAGGTGAATGTCCCAGGCTGTAGTGTCCTGCTGAGGTGAAATGGATTAACGTCTCTCTGCAATAAGCAGGTTCCAGTACCTGTTGGGAAGGACACCTTTGTCCAGCTTTAAGGATCTCTGTCAGTGTGAAATAATTTCCTATCAATTTTTTGGTCCACTTTTTCCTATTAACAGCTACCAGAGGCGGCCTGGCCTTCCCCGATGAGCTGAGCCCGTCACTGTTCGGAGGATCCATCATCTTGGTCCACGCTGCTGCTCTGAAGCTGTTTGCTGGTTTCTAAATTGTCCTATTTGTGTTACTCACTTTTCCTCTCTAACACAAATCATGGTGATGGGACTTGCCAGATCCAAAGCTGTCCTGCTATTCTGCCAGCGTTCCAAAGGGAAACCAGGAACATGGAGGGAGTGTCGCTGGTACCTGCTTGGGCAAGCTTTGTTTATACGTTATCAATGAGTAGATCTAAATGGAAGCTCATAGTTCTATTCCAAATGGGATTTGTCTTACAGCGCTAGAGCTATAAATGGGTGGACATTAGATAACAGTTACTTGTATTCCAGTCAAGGTAGAATTTTTGTACCGACTTCTGATAACTTCAGCAAAAGACTTTTAAGAAATGAACTAAGTTGGAGTATTTTCATGAATACAGTAGATGGGTTTAATCTGTGTCTCGGCCAGGTGAATCTGTAACAGTGCAGTTTGTGGGGTCCCATGTCTATATCTCTCAGTGACTTTCATATCAGATTTTCTCAGAAGATTATATTTCTAACTGGTGGGCTCAAAGGCCGAATTCTGGGCTAGTTTACCCACCTGCCGGCCCACTGACTGTCGTGGGATTGCATGCTCAGAACTTCCATGCATGAGAACAGTGCTTCACAAATCAATTAACGCTAGTTGCTGTTTAATAAATTGTATTTGCTTTGAACTGTATGTAATGATCAAGAACAAATTGCCTTGTGGATAGCGGAGAAGCAATAGACGTGGTATATCTTGACTTTAGTAAGTAAAGATTTTTATACTGTCTCGCATGACCTTCTCATAAACAAACTAGGCAATATGTAATGATCAATGGGTCAGGGAAGGGAAGTGTCCAGTGAGGAAGGAGAGAGTACCCTGGAGTGGAGACATCCTAGCCCCTGCCCTAAGTGACCACAACAAGGTTGGGGGTTGAGCCCCCCAGGAATCCTGAGCCCAGCCTTGTCAGGGCTACGAGGACTCTGCCAGACAGGAGAACGTAAGGGGAGTCCTCAAGGGCACGGAGGCCTCTGGGTAAAGGAAGTGGGAGTGAGGACTCAGATCCTTTCACTAGCCCAATTCACCAGGGCAGTGTATAAGCCAGGAAAGTTCCCCACAATAGCAGGACCATTCCCCCGCTTACATCTAGACCAGAGGTTTTCAACATTTTTCACTGGCAGATCCCCAGACATCTACAGCATCATGATTTCATGTTAAGGCAAAATGGCATTAGGGGCAAGAAAATCCTGTAATGTAATCAAAGGGCTGGTCTACACTAGGGGAGGGGATCAATCTAAGATACACAACTTCAGCTACGTGAATAATGTAGCTGAAGTTGAAATATCTTAGATCGAGTTACCTACGGTCCTCATGGTGCGGGATCAAGGTCCACGGCTCCCCCTGTCCACTCCGCGACCGCCGTTCGCGTTGGTGGAGTTCCGGAGTCGACAGGAGCGCGTTCGGGGATCAATATATCGCGTCTAGATGAGACGCGATATATAGATCCCCGAGAAATCGATTGCTACCCGCCGATACGGCCGGTAGTGAAGACGTACCCAAAGTGTCTCCACTTTTTAATGATAGATCATAGAATTTCTAGGGGCAGTGCCTGGGGAAATCCGCATTGTCCTCCCCTCAGCCCTAGAGAAGATATCTGAAAAGGTAATACAATCTGGGATTATACTGAGCATTTTGCAGGGCATTTGGATATGTCTGTACTGTAATAAAATATCAGCAGCTGGTCTGTGGCCGCTGACTCAGACTGATGGGGTGATAAAATTGCAGTGTAGATGTCTGGGCTCAGACTGGAGCCTGAGCTCTGGGACCCACCCCTTTACAGGGAGCCTAAACAGCTACACTGCAATTTTATAGCCCTGCTGTCCAAGCCCTGTTGCAGTGTAAACAGACCCTTCATTCCTACTAGAAATCACAGGAGACACTATAGCCTATTGCGTCTATGGAATGCAGCTCCATTAGTGGTAACACAGCAAGATAACAGAGGAGGAATGTACAAAAACTCAGTACTGGGTTCGGAAAAGGTTGCAAATGTGGGGTTTTACAGTGAAAAGGTGGTGTTCTCTACTTGAGAGTCAAGTTATTTCTTTGGGCTTCCATTCAAAAGTGGACACTGCCCTTAACAAAGGAAACATGAGAATGTGTCTGCAACAAAGCTGCAATATTTTTTGACAGTGTCAAACTACCATGGAAGAGCCATTTCGATTGAAGAAGCATCACCCAGCCCTTTATTGATAAAAGAAATATGAAATGTGTTTAGATTCTTTTTCCACACACTTGTTCTGTACACACATCACACCCCTACTTTTCCGACCCATTCACTCTGTGCGCATTTCCATCCCATCAATCCCTGGCACAGCTCAGCAGTTGCCTACACCAGGGGAAGTTCCCCCTCTCCAGTAAATACCCCAGCCCTGTTGCTCCCCACTCCTGTCCTGATCTTGCTTTCACTGAGCAAGACACTACCAAGGCTTAGTCCCCATGTCACTGGCTCTCTGGCAGGATCCAGTCTCCAAATTCCAGTGCCTGGCTCCCTTTCCCAGGCCAGAAAATCAACCCCCAAAGACTCAACTCCCCAGTAGGCCCTCCAACTAAGGAGTCAGCTCAGCAGGTGAACAGGAGAGGCAAATAGGTGAATTTTGGAGGACGGAGCTGTGGATCCAGTGCATGGAAGTAAAGGGAATTAGTGAGTTGTGTGTTGGTCTGTTTGCTGGTCTGTTTGTTTGTGTCTCTGAGAGGGCCGTCTGACTGTGAGGCTTGGGCCTAGGGTCAGCCCTGGTGTTTGACATCCGAGTTGTTTAACCCCCATTAGTGGGGTGGCGAGGTGCCCAGTTTTTGACTGGGAAGTCCTGTTGAAGAAGGGACCTGACAGTGTCTGGTGAAATTTACTGACCGAACATGTGAAGTCTGGTTACTGCTGGCGGAGAAGGCAAGGAGGCGCTGGGTCATCACCTGCACCAGCCTCTACTCAGCCGGGGCCACCTCCGACCTGAATCAGGTGACTGCAGCTTCCAGCCCCGGCTCTGCAGGCAAATCCTTCCCAGTCTGGGCAGGGGAGAGAGGTAAATAGCAGTGAACGATGAGGGATGGGGGAAAGAGGAGCAATCGGGGGAAGGGCTTGGGGGGCAGAGAGACAGGGGCGGGGCCTCAGGGGGAGAAGCAGGGAGGGGGAAGTTCCGGCACTCCTGCTGGAGTATCCAGTTTTTAAATATTACCAAATTGGCAACCCGACCCGTTAGCCAAGGGGCAGAACTAAGTGGCAAGGCCCAGTGTAAACAGTTGTTAGTTGCCAAGCAAGCACTTGAACAGGCACTTGGGTGAGGAACTGAAATATTGAGCTATGTCGTTATTTTAGCTCCACTCCCTGGAACAATGATCAATAGACCTGCCTGGCCAGCTGGTTTTGTGCAGTTTAGTCCACAGATATCCGCATCTTATCCGTTGACCATTTTTTGTGGATAGTGGAGCAGGTGCGGATAGAACCGCTCAGAGATCTACTCACCTGCGGTGCTTGGCCCACAGTGTCCAGCCTGGGCCGCCCGGGGAGTGTGGCATGCTTGAGGCTGGCGCCCAGCAGCCAGTGGCTGGGTCTGGGTGGCAGGTCGGAGTCAGGGCTGTCCAGCACCCGCTCGCCATGTCACTTCCCATCCAGTGGCTCAGGCCCCTTGAGCAGTGGCAGCGTCCCCACCATGATGGCTCGGTCCACCAGCTCCTGGACAGCAGGGGCCAGGGGCCAGGGGCCAGGGCCCACCCCCGGATGCAGGGATTTGGAGTGGGTGGGGACCTAGTGCCACACCCTTCCACCTCACTGTGATGCAACACACACTGCTGCTGCCAGGTATTGTTGCTCACGAGCAGCCAGGAGCAGCATGCAATGTGACACTCCTTCTCCCAGCCCCACCTCCACATACCCTCTTCTCCTCGAGACTCTGCCCCCGCCCTGCCCCTTACCCCCAGTCCCTAACCTCGTGCTGCCTCTTCCCTGAAAGACACCCCCTTCCCACTTGATCATCTTTGCTCCCTTCCCCCCTTCGAGACAGCTTGCTGCTGTGGGTGCGGATGCAGATAGAGGTAAAAGATGGCTAGCGGATCACAGGTTGATCCTGGTGGATAAAGATCCACATTTTTGTATCTGTGCAGGACTCCAGTTGGAACCATGATGAAGCCTGTGCTGATCCTCTTGAAATACAGTGAAACCCTGCTATAACGCGATGTTTGGGGTCCAAAAAATTCCATCACGCTAAATGCAGGGTTGTGGTATAGTGGGGTTTCAAGCCGGTCATGTTCCCAACGCGGTGCATTTGATGTGCACCACCTAGTGCCTAGTGCCCAGCAGGGGAAAGAAGCCATGGCCCCTCGCCTGCCAGGGACAGAGAACTCCAGGGCTGCAGACGCTGGTGCTCTCTGTCCCCGGCAGGCACGGGGCTGCGGCTTCTCTCTGGCTTCAAGAGGAGCTGTGGCCTCGCCCCTGCCGGGGACAGAGAACTCCAGGGCTGCGGGTGCTGGTGCTCTCTGTCCCCGGCAGGCTTCTCTCCCCTGCTGGGCACTAGGCAGGGGTACATCAATGTCCTGGCAGGCACCATGGCGTTGGGGACCACTGGTATTAGGCCTTAAAGAGGAGCCAACTTATGATCGCGTTATATGCGATTTCATGTTATGACAGGGCATGTTATTGCAAGGTTTGACTGTATTTGTATATTCAAACCTTGCTGGAAATCCCTCAGATAAACACTTGAGCCTTGCCAGTGAAGCATGCTGTATTTTGTTCTCCAGGGTATGCATGCAGCCCTATTGTCTTAGAATCATAGAAATGTTGAGCTGAAACGGATCTCAAGAGCTGTGTCTGTTGGATGCTCACCCTGGATTTCCATCCTGGAAAATCTATATTGATGCTTTACAGGGTGATGCTGTTGTAACACCAACAGACTCTGGTAGTCGGCGGGCAGGATCGAACCTGGGACCTCTGGAGCTTTGTGCATGAGCCTCTACGGCATGGGTTACATATTTCCCCTAGCTGAGGAAGTGCGTCCTGAGCTTCAGGGACTTCCCAGTTGAAATCCCGGACAAGCCTCGACTTGTAAAGCCAACAGACCCCGATCATTAGTGGGCGGGTGTACTGGGGTGATCACCTGCTCCTGCCCTGAGGGGCCTGAAATCACCCCTGGGAGAGGGCTGAGGCTGCTTGAGGGCTGCTGCTAGGGAGAGTAGCAAGCCTCAGCTGAGTGGGAAAACAGCCACAGCTGGGGCCATGCCCCAATCAGACTGTAGCTGACTCTCCCTCTAGCTCTCGAGGAAGAAGGGCCTGGCTGCCTGGAAGCTGACAAAGATACCTAGAGTGGAACAGGGCTGGGGAAAAGCCAGAGGAGCTGGGGAGCTCCAGCCTGGAGAACCCCCAGGCTAAAGGCCTTGATAAAGGCCAGAACAGATACTGGGGCTACAGAGGGGCAGCCTGGGGTAGGCAAAGGCAGCAGGTCCAAACCCCCCTTTGCCAGTGATGAATGGCATGTACACTGCAGCCTGTCCCAGTGTGCGGGGGCTAGACGGGGACTGGCAGTAGCCAAGGACTGAGCTGAGGTGGGGATAGGGAGTTGGGGGTTCCCCTGAGAGAGCAGACCCAGAGACTGTGGGGGTATTGCCAGGGGGCAGCCCCCAAGGGAAAGGGGCACTGTGGTCCATAAGGGACATGGGGGCCAGCGGCAAGTGGGACACCAGCCTGCAGAGGGTGTTCCGGAGGCTGGCAAGCTAATTCCCTGGACAACCAACAAGAGGCGCTACACCAGTGAGTCCCGCCCTGTGATAGCAGGATTGAATCTGGGGCATCTGGAGCTTACTGCATGAGCCTCTACAGTAGGGGTGGGCAAACAACAGCCTGGGGGCCACATCCGGCCCTTCAGACATTTTAATCCAGACTTCGAGCTCCCGCTGGGGAGCAGGGTCGGGGGCTTGCCCCGCTCCGTGCTGTGGCTCCACACGGCTTCCGGAAGCAGTGGCATGTCCCCACTCTGGCTCCTACATGTAGGGGCAGCCAGGGGGCTCCGCACACTGCCCCCGGCCCCAAGTGCTGCCCTCGCAGCTCCCATTGGCCAGGAACCAGGCCAGTGAGAGCTGCAGGGGTGGCACCTGTGGATGGGGTAGCGTGCAGAGCCACCTGGATGCACCTCCATATAGGAGCCAGAGGGGGAACATGCCGTTGATTCTGGGAGCTGCTTGAGGTAAGCGCTGCCCAGAGCCTGCATCCCTGACCCCCTCCTGCACCCCAACCACCTGCCCTAGTACTGATACCCCTCCTGCCCTCTGAGCCCCTCAGTCCCAACCCAGAGCATCCTCCTACACCCCCAACCCCTCATCCCCGGAGCCCACACCGCCAGCTGGAGCCAGGGCAGGATTAAGAATTTTAGAGGTCCGAAGCACTGAAAAGATTATGGTGCCACCCCATATGTAATTCAAAACAATATTATATGATAAAATAAAATTTTATTTTTTGAAATGACACAAAAAACTTACACGTATGCCGAAATTAAAATAGCTTCTTTCTAGGTTTTCTGATTGCAAAATTCTGGATAAGTTCATCGAAGCTGACTCGACGAAGCACATCTAGTTCCATACACAATAGGGAAAGTGAATCAAGTCTGTCCTGACACATTGTTGTTCTTTGAGGGTTTTTTATTCTTTTCAACTGAGAAAAAGAGCGTTCTGCAGAGCAGTTAATAATCATCAATGTTAGAAAAATACATAGTGTGATCATTTGGAAATACACATTGTATTCTGTCTTTCAATATTGTGTCATGAAGATCAATGTGATTGAATTTCATTTTTCCTGTTTCATTAAACTTTGCGTGCATATAACAGTGGAACTGCCATACTTCTGCACAGAAATTCATGTTCAAGTCAACAGGGTATGAGTCAACTAGCTTTTGGGAACCTTGTGAATATTGTTCGTCAGATAAGTCTATATCGTTTAGAAAAGAAAATCTACTTGATACTTTTTGTACATTTCACGTCTCCTCTTCATATGAGCTTCAAGGGTATCAATTATAGTGTAGTAAGTAGATACGCAAAATTTGTCTCTAGGATTCAATGCTGTTTCTGTTGCACTGCTATCATTTGCTTGTTTTTTCCCGATTCACTTGTGGGACTGGGCTTCTTTGTAGTTAGTATCAGGGAAGATATCTTTTGATATGTCTTCCAATCTTTCAAAATCATTCCTCAAAGTGCGTAAGTGGTCTGCTAATGATTGACAGAGATCTGCACATGTTTTCAAATCCAATTCTTTTTCTTTGAGAGCTTGACTTGTGTGGTAAAAGTGTTGTAAAATTTCATTCCACATGGTCAACGTAAATACAAACTCTAGTTCTTGCATCTTGTTTACAGAGTTTTCTGTCTCTCGTATAGTTTCTCCCCTTCTCCCTTTTATGATTGGTCTTCAACTATACTTTCTAATGCATCCACAATCTTTGAGTAGGACTCCAGAATTGCACTTGTTGCCACTGCATGTGCCTCCCAGCAAGTATCAGAAAGAGATTTCAACCCACGATCATTGCCCAAATATGTTCTAAGAACTGCCCATCAGTGTGGTGAGGCAGAGAAAAATGTATAAAGTAACTGGACTGCTGAGAAAAACCTCACTGCCACTGGACAACAATCAACAGCACTGCGGCCAACAAGATTGAGAGAGTATGCAGCACATGGTATGAATATGGCATATTTATTCTGTTCTAAAAGCTTCTTCTGCATTCCTTGATAACACCTTGACATATTGGCAGTGTTGTCATGAGATTGACCTCTGCACTTTAAGAAATCTATTTCGCAAACTTGGCACCGATAATGCAGTACTTGATTTGCCATTTCTTCACCAGTGTGGCTTTTCAAATTGAGGAACATTATAAATCGTTCAACTGGTTTTCCATCTGAGGGAGACACATATCTTAGAACAATACTCAATTTATCAATATGTGAAAGATCAGGTGTAGAGTCGATAGATAAACTGAAGTACCCAGCAGTACTTATTTCATCCATAATAGCTGAACAAACTTTGTCACTCATTAGACCAATGGGTTCATCACATATTGCCTTGGAGAAGTATGATGGGTTACCTTTACCAGCATTCCCATATTTTGAGATACGGCCTGCTAAAAATGGGTCAAACTGAGCCACAAGCTCCAACAATCCAAAGAAATTTCCATTCTGCAATGATCCAAATGTGTCATTTGATCCCCAGAAAGGCAGACCACATTCAGCTAATATTTGAATAAAGCTATAACACGCTGCAAGACATGTTGCCAGTATTCACACTCCCCTTTAATTTGTTCTTCCAATTTTTGTGTCAATCCAAAGTCCTGTCTTCGATTTAAATATGTCAACATTGAATCTCTGCGAATAGTGTTATTTTCATGTTGTTCAATTAAAACAGTATTCCGCCAGTCACTAAATCCATCTGCAGCAAACTGGGATGTTGAAGTTTTATATACAAAAAGTTTGCAAACAAAACAGTACACAGGCCCTGTTGATGGCAAATACAGTAGCCATTCTCAAATGCATTTCTCACCATTCACTTGCATGCTGAAAAATATTTTTTGTGGACAATATCTTGCTTGTTTCCCATTGGTAAAAGTCCGATGTGATTTCTCAAATGGCCTGGTGTGGTGTTGACAGTCATTTGGTCCACATCCAGTAAGCTACATCATCGGTACTGAAATCAACCCACATACCAGGATCTTTTCTCCTATTATTTACTGTATGAGCAGGTTCAGTCTCTGACACATCCACACCTTCTAGAACAGTGTCTGTTTTACCACCAGGAGTAGGATGATCAGTTACAGTCTCTGACACATCCACATGTTCTGGAATGGCATTTGTTTCATCAATAGAAGAAGGGTCAGTCTCTGAAACACCTACAGGGTTTGGAACGATGTCTGTGTTATGGTGAGAAGATGTTAAGTCTGATGGATTCGCTTTGAAAAATGATGTCACCTTTGAAGATTTTGGAAAATTTCACTAGTTTTTTGTTTTGTTTCTTCCGCTGGTTTACATTTCTGTGCTCCACTCAGTTGGTTACATTTCATCCTGTCCCTTATTTCAGTTATCTGAGCTTAAAAAAAAAAATTACACAAGGTACACTATTTTTATGTATATATATATATAAGAAAGAAAAAAACAAATCAAGTACATATAACTCAGAAGAATATATCAATAATAAAACATAAATTTATTGCAACACATGACAGGATCTGATTTCCTCACATTATTTCGACCTACGTTAGCAGGACGCCTCTCTGGTTTAGGTGGGGATAAGTAATACAAACAGAACAGAAAAATGAGGGAAGAGTGTAAGGAAGTCTAACAAAGTTCTGATTTTTCCCATGATGACTCCTTCCCATGATGCTTTTTTTGAAATATCAAATATCAAATTTTTTCCCCAAAAAATCTCAGTTTTTTTGGTGCCCACTGCTTTGCTGGCAGGAGTGGCTCCAGGCCCCAGCACGCCAAGCGCATGCTTGGGGCGGCATGCCGTGGGGGGCTCTCTGCCGGTCTCCATGAGGGTGGCAGGCAGGGTTCTGGTGGCCCTCCCGCAGGCGTGCCTGCGGAGGGTCTGCTGGTCCTGCAGCTTCGGTGGAGCCGTGAGATCAGTGGACCCTCCACAGGCACACCTGCGGGAGGTCCACCAGAGCCGCGGGACCAGCAACCGGCAGAGTGCCCCCTGCGGCATGCCGCCCTGCTTGGGGCGGTGAAATGTCGAGAGCCGCCCCTGTTTGCTGGTGCCTTAAACATGTGCTTAGTCTGCCTATTGGGTAATCCAGCCCTGGCTGGAGCCCTCATCCCCCCACACACACACCCCAACCCTCTGCCCCAGTCCAGAGCCCCTTCGCACACCCTGAACTCCTCATTTCTGGCCCCATTCCAGAGTCCTCACCCCCTTCCACACTCCAACCCCCAATTTCATGAGCATTGGTGCCCCACCATACAACTTCCATACCCAGATGTGGCCCTTGGGCCAAAACGTTTGCCCACCCCTGCTCTACAGAATAAGCTGAAAGCTACATGGCCCTTAGCTATGGTTATTGAGAAGATTCATTAATCTAACTCTCTATATGGTCTCGGTGCCACTAGATGGTACAAAACACCAGACCCAGTAGGTGTGTGGGTTACACCAGTGGCTTTCAAACTTTTTTTCTGGGGACCCAGTTGAAGAAAATTGTTGATGCCCATGACCCAACGGAGCAGGGGATGAGGGGTTTGGGGTATGGGAGGGGCTCAGGGCTGGGGCAGAGGGTTGGGGTGCAAGGATGAGGGCTGTGGGGTGAGGCTGGGAATGAGGCATTCAGGGTGTGGGAGGGGGCTCTGGGTTGAGGCAGGGGGTTGGACTGGGGGTACAGACTTTGGGGTGGGGCTGGGGAAGAGGAGTTTGGGGTGCAGGAGGGGCTCCGGGTTTGAGGGGGCTCAGGGCTGGGCTCGGGCTGAGAATTTACAGCCAACGGCTCCCTGTCAGCGGTGCAGCCGAGATGCAGAGGCAGGCTTCCCACCTGTCCTAGCACTGTGGACTGCGCTGTGCCTGAAGCGGCCAGCAGCAGGTCCAGCCCCTAGGCGGAGGCACGCAAGCGGCTCCGCGTGGCTCTTGCCTGCAGGCACAGCCCTCCACGATTCCATTGTCCAGGAACTGGCCAGTGGGAATGCAAAGCCGGTTCTCGGGGTGAGGCAGCGCCCAGAGTCCTGTGGCCTCCCAGCCTAGAAATCGGACCCTCTGCTGGCCACTTCCAGGGTGCAGCACGGTGTTGGAGCAGGTAGGCACTAGGCTACCTTAGCTGGGCAGCACCATCGACCGGACTTTTAATGTCCCACTCAGCAGTGCTGACCAGAGCGACCCAGTGCCTTACATGCCATGATCCAGTACTGGGTCGCAACCTGAACTTTGAGAAATGCTGGGCTACATGGTGACGGGGTGGACTAGACCCTGAGATGCCCTACTGGAGGCCTTGTAACCCTGCCACACCCTGCCCCAGAAAAGAGCAGTAGAGAGGTCCTCCAAGCTGCCTAGAGTGGCTGTGTGGGAAGCCGCCAATCAGGGTCCAGCTGGTCAGTATAAGAAGAGCTGCAGGGCCAGCCTAGCAGGACTTCAGTTCCTTGCTAGAGCTGGATGGTGCTCCAGGCTGGTTGTTGGGACTCCAGAAGGACAAGGCTCTGAGGTAAGGGTGAAGAATGTGCGGGAGCCATGGGGAAGTGGCCCAGGCAATTACAGCAGCAACACTGTTTATTTAAAGGGACATTGCAGATGGCTTCTCTCTATAGGATCCCTGGGCTTGGCCCTGGAGTAGAGGGTGGGCCTGGTTCTGCCCCCAGCCACTGGTAAAGTGGCCTGGACTTTGAGGTACCCCAGAAGAGGAACTGAACTGTACTGGCCCAGATGAAGACCTGGGCCGGAGAGACCCTGAGGGGGTGAGGACACTGCCTCCAGGGATGGAGCCTTGGGGCACTGCTCTGGTTTGGAGCAGGAGCAAACAGAGACATCACAGAGGGCACTGAGAGAGGCCCCTGTTGGACTTGTACCCTGAAAGGGGTTTGTGTTCTTTTATCTCACAGACAGCACATGTATGACTTAGCCAGAGGGCTGAGTCACTGAAGAGCTACCACACCCAGAGGATGTTTATTAGGTGGTCAAAAAGCCACAATCAAGAAAGAGGAGAACTCGGGCTGAAAGGCCATCGTGGTTCAGTGAGGAAGTGAAGGCAGCATTTAGAAATAAAACACTATATAAGAAATGGGAAAAGTAGAAATAGATAGCACTCAATATAAATTAAAAGCTATCAAGTGTAGACAATAGATAAGGGATGCTAAAGACATCAAGAAAAACTCTGTTTGGTAGAGCTAAGGATAATAAGCTTTAAAGTACATTAGGAACACAAGAAATGTGCTAACACTGGTCTAGGCCCTTTATTAGGCATGGATAACTTGTATCCAAGAGTCTCAAAAGCATTAGCTGAGGAGATCTCCAGCCCACTGACATTAGATTTTAACCAAAATAATCAGGGAAATTCCAGAATATTGGAAGTTGTGCTAATATTCTAAATGAGCATGTAGGATGAAATGGGTAACTATAGGCTGGTTAGTCTGACATTAGTCCCAGGCAAATAACAGAAAAGCTGATATGAGGTTCTGTTGATAAAGAATTTAGGGATGGGGGTTCCACGACCACCACTCCCAAGAGAAGGAGGTGAGTGGTGGTGTCGGGGACTCCCTCTTCAGGGGGATGGAGTCATCTATTTGTCACCCTGACTGAGAAAACCGAGAGGTCTGCTGCTTGCCAGGAGCTAGGATTCACGATGTGATGAAGAGACTGCCGAGACTCATCAATCCCTCGGATCGCTACCCCTTCCTGCTTCTCCACGTGGGCACCAATGATACTGCCAAGAATGACCTTGAGCAGATCACTGCAGACTACGTGGCTCTGTGAAGGATTAAGGAGTTTGAGGTGCAAGTGGTGTTCTTGTCCATCCTCCCTGTGCAGGGAAAAGGCCCAGGTAGAGATTGTCAAATTGTGGAAGTCAATGAATGGCTACACAGGTGGTGTCGGAGAGAAGGCTTTAGATTCTTCGACCATGGGATGGTGTTCCAAGAAGGAGGAGTGGCAGGCAGAGACGGGCTCCACCTAACAAACAGAAGGAAAAGCATCTTCGCAAGCAGGCTGGCTAACCTAGTGAGGAGGGCTTTAAACTAGATTCACCAGGGGAAGGAGACCAAAGCCCTGAAGTAAGTGAGGAAATGGGATACTAGGAGGAAGCACAAGCAGGAGAGTGCAAGAGGGGAGGACTCCTGTCTCAGACTGAGAAAGTGGGACAAGCAGCGAGTTATCTTAAGTGCCTGTACACAAATGCAAGAAGCCTGGGAAACAAGCAGAGAGAACTGGAAGTCCTGGCACAGTCAAGGAACTATGATGTGAATTGGAATAACAGAGACTTGGTGGGATAACTCACATGACTGGAGTACTGTCATGGATGGATATAAACTGTTCAGGAAGGACAGGCAGGGCAGAAAAGGTGGGAGTTGCATTGTATGTAAGAGAGCAGTATGACTGCTCAGAGCTCCGGTATGAAACTGCAGAAAAACCTGAGAGTCTCTGGATTAAGTTTAGAAGTGTGAGCAACAAGGGTGATGTCATGGTGGGAGTCTGCTATAGACCACCAGACCAGGGGATGAGGTGGACGAGGCTTTCTTCTGGCAACTAACAGAAGTTACTAGATCACAGGCCCTGGTTCTCATGGGAGACTTTAATCACCTGATATCTGCTGGGAGAGCAATACAGCGGTGCACAGACAATCCAGGAAGTTTTTTTGGAAAGTGTAGGGGACAATTTCCTGGTGCAAGTGCTGGAGGAACCAACTAGGGGCAGAGCTCTTCTTGACCTGCTGCTCACAAACAGGGAAGATTAGTAGGGGAAGCAAAAGTGGATGGAACCTGGGAGGCAGTGACCATGAGATGGTCGAGTTCAGGATCCTGACACAAGGAAGAAAGGAGAGCAGCAGAATACAGACCCTGGACTTCAGAAAGCAGACTTTGACTCCCTCAGGGAACTGATGGGCAGGATCCCTGGGAGAATAACATGAGGGGAAAGGAGTCCAGGAGAGCTGGCTGTATTTTAAAGAATCCTTATTGAGGTTGCAGGAAAAAACCATCCCATGTGTAGAAAGAATAGTAAATATGGCAGGTGACCAGCTTGGCTTAACAGTGAAATCCTTGCTGATCTTAAACACAAAAAAGAAGCTTACAAGAAGTGGAAGATTGGACAAATGACCAGGGAGGAGTATAAAAATATTGCTCAGGCATGCAGGAGTGAAATCAGGAAGGCCAAATCACACTTGAGTTGCAGCTAGCAAGAGATGTTTAGAGTAACAAGAAGGGTTTCTTCAGGTATGTTAGCAACAAGAAGAAAGTCAAGGAAAGTGTGGGCCCCTTACTGAATGAGGGAGGCAACCTAGTGACAGAGGATGTGGAAAAAGCTAATGTACTCAATGATTTTTTTGCCTCTGTCTTCACAAACAAGGTCAGCTCCCAGACTGCTGCACTGGGCAGCACAGTATGGGGAGGAGGTGACCAGCCCTCTGTGGAGAAAGAAGTGGTTCAGGACTATTTAGAAAAGCTGGACGAAGCACAAGTCCATGGGGCTGGATGCGCTGCATCCGAGGGTGCTAAAGGAGTTGGCGGATGTGATTGCAGAGCCATTGGCCATTATCTTTGAAAACTCATGGCGATCGGGGGAGGTCCCGGATGACTGGAAAAAGGCTAATGTAGTGCCCATCTTTAAAAAAGGGAAGAAGGAGGATCCGGGGAACTACAGGCCAGTCAGCCTCACCTCAGTCCCTGGAAAAATCATGGAGCAGGTCCTCAAGGAATCAATTCTGAAGCACTTAGAGGAGAGGAAAGTGATCAGGAACAGTCAGCATGGATTCACCAAGGGCAAGTCATGCCTGACTAACCTAATTGCCTTTTATGATGAGAGATAACTGGCTCTGTGGATGAGGGGAAAGCAGTGGATGTGTTTATTCCTTGACTTTAGCAAAGCTTTTGATACGGTCTCCCACAGTATTCTTGCCAGCAAGTTAAAGAAGTATGGGCTGGATGAATGGACTATAAGGTGGATAGAAAGCTGGCTAGATCGTCGGGCTCAACGGGTAGTGATCAATGGCTCCATGTCTAGTTGGCAGCCGGTATCAAGCAGGAGTGCCCCAAGGTCGGTCCTGGGGCCAGTTTTGTTCAATATCTTCATTAATGATCTGGAGGATGGCGTGGACTGCACCTCAGCAAGTTTGCAGATGACACTAAACTGGGAGGAGTGGTAGATACGCTGGAGGGTAGGGATAGGATACAGAGGGACCTAGACAAATTAGAGGATTGGGCCAAAAGAAATCTGATGAGGTTCAACAAGGACAAGTGCAGAGTCCTGCACTTAGGACGGAAGAATCCCATTCACTGCTACAGACTAGGGACCGAATGGCTAGGCAGCAGTTCTGCAGAAAAGGACCTAGGGGTTACAGTGGACGAGAAGCTGGATATGAGTCAACAGTGTGCCCTTGTTGCCAAGAAGGCTAATGGCATTTTGGGCTGTATAAGTAGTAGGGGCATTGCCAGCAGATCGAGGGACGTGATCATTCCATATTAGGAAAAACTTTTTCACTAGGAGGGTGGTGAAGCACTGGAATGGGTTACCTAGGGAGGTGGTGGAATCTCCTTCCTTAGAGGTTTTTAAGGTCTGGCTTGACAAAGCCCTGGCTGGGATGATTTAGTTGGAGATTCGTCTTCCTTTGAGCAGGGGGTTGGACTAGATACCTCCTGAGGTCCCTTCCAACCCTGAGATTCTATGAAAGGCAAGGTATTCTTGCCATTCAACCTGTTTTTTTCACAAATAGGTCTCGGTAAAGGGACCTGATTTCATTTTTGGGTGAGATTATAAATTTTGCTGCTCATGGTAACTGGTTTGGCATAGTAATTAGATGTCTCTAAGGCAAGTGATCTAGTCCCGCCCAACATCCTGATAAAAAATCAGCACCAGACATAATGTCCATATTTAATGGCATCAAAATGCGTTAGCTGATATATCAAAAAAAGTAATTGTAAATAGGGAATCATCATCCAACGGGGGTGTTTGAAGTGGGGTCCTGTAGAGCCAAGTAGTATTCAATATTTTTATCAATGAGTTGGAAGAAAATATAAAATCATTGCTGGTAAAATTGGCAGATGATACAAAAATCGATGGAGTGCTAAATAATGATAGACAGGGCAGGTTAGTTACACAGGTCAGAGTGATCTAGGTACTAGATCACTCCCTAGATTATTTAGGGAAAATGGTCCTGCCTTTAGCAGGGGGTTGGACTAGATGACCTCATGAGGTCCCTTCCAACCTTTTGATTCTATGATTCTATGATACTTGATAAAGAGGGCTAATTTAAATAACACATTTTAATATAAAACAACACAGAGCAAACTATGTAGCTCACACTTACAAGATGAGGGACTGGAATAGGAGCAGGAAGTTGAATTGGCGAGACAATTACTGATACAGTTGTAACATTCTATATCTCGAGGGAGCGTCCTGTAACCCCCATATTCCTCATTTTTTATATAATCGTGATCTTACCTTCAAGGCATGCCCCATACGTAGCAGGGACAAAGCTGTTATCTGCTGAAGGTCATTTCTCTATCCATAGATGTATATCATTAATGCATATGAAGGTATGAGAATTGTGTTTTATAGTTTTCACTAAAACATGCTGTAAGCTGGGGAATCAGCCAGATATCAGCTCCCCAGAGGTGACAGCAAGGAAAGTAACCAGTGCCCGGATGGGGTGTCAAACAACCCATCAACAACCATTGTCCTGCAAGGGAGCTGCAATTCAATGACTTACCCGCACGAGGCCACACCAGAGAAATTGCTCAACCTTGCCTGGAGACTCAGTAATGCCCCCAGACAGGCCTGGACTTGTGTGTTCCCCAAGCACATGGGACTGAGGGTATAAAACAAAACAGAGCAGGTGCATACTTCACCTTTCTCCTGCCCCCACCTATGCTGCAAGCAACCAAGACACTCAGAAGAAAACTGAAGACTCCAACAGAGGAGACTGGCCCAGATTTAAGGGACAAACCTGTATATTAAACATAGGCGTGGACTCCGTGGGTGCTCTGGGGCTGGAGCACACACAGGGAAAAATTGGTGGGTGCTGAGCACCTGCCGGCAGCCCCCCTATCAGCTCCCGCTGGTGGGGCCACTGATCAGTGCCTCCCCCTCCCTCCCTGTGCTTCCTGCAATCAGCTGTTTTGTGGCATTGGGGAGGCTCCGAGGGGGAAGGAGCAAAGATGTGGCACACTCAGGGGACGGGGTGGAACTGGGCAGGAAGGGGTGGTGTGTGGCATGGGTAGGAAGAAGCGGGGTGGGGGTAGGGTCTTGGGGGAAGTGGTGGAGTGGGAGCGGGGCCTGGGGCAGAGCCAGGAGTCAAGCACCCCCTGGCACTTTTGAAAGTCAGTGGCTATGATATTCAGGACAGCAATATCCTGTAGGGGAGAAACTGTTTACTCTAGCTGTTGCCCAGTCTAGTACAGTTAAGAGTTTAGACAGCGTGCACTTTTTTCTTTTGGTAACTAACTGACTTTTTGCCTAACACTTCGTCACTTGAAATCTATCTTTTGTAGTCAATACATTTGTTTAACTGTTTATCTTTACCAGTGAGTTTGCCTGAAGGGTGTGGCAAATGTGCTGAGGTTTGCAAAGGCTGGTGTATGTCCACTTTCCATTGATGAAGTGGTGAGCCAATTAATTAATTTGCACTGCTCATCTTGAGCAGGGCAAGACAGTATATTCCTGGGGTACAGTGCTGGGAGCTGGGGGGATTTGGCTCTGGTGCCTTTCCCTACCTATGCTGTTACTCATTAGCCCTCATGCAATCCCAGGACAGTCAATGGGCAGGCAGGTGGGTAAACTAGCCCAGAATTGGACCTTTGATTTCACCAATTAAAAATATCATCTTCTGAGCAAATTTCATATGGACGTAACTGACAGATCTAGACATGAGACCCCACAAACTGTCCTGTTACAGATTCACCTGGCCGACATACAGATTAAACCTATCTACTGTTTTAATTAAAATAGTTTGACTTAGTTCATTTCTTAGACATCTTTTACTGAAGTCATCAAAATCGGTACAGAAGTGCTGGCATGACAGGAATACAAGTAGTTTATTTATATAACAGACTCCAATTTATACCTCTACCATTGCAAGACAAATCCCACCTGGAATAGAACTATGAGCTTTCATTTTGATCTACTCATTGATAACGTATAATCAAAACTTGCCCAAGCAGGTACCAGCGACACTCCCTCCATGTTCCTGGTTTCCCTTTGGAACACTGGCAGAATAGCAGGACAACTTTGGATCTGGCAAGTCCCATCACCATGATTTGTGTTGGAGAGAAAAAATGAGTAACACGAATAGGACAATTGAAAAACCAGCAAACAGCTTCAGAGAAGCAACGTGGACCAGGATGACGGATCGTCTGAACAGTGAGGGCTCAGATCACTGGGGAAGGCCAGGCTGCCTCTGGTAGCTGTTAATAGGAAAAAGCAGATCAAAGAATTGATAGGAAATTATTTCACACTGACAGATCCTTAACGCTGGACACAGGTGTCCTTCCCAACAGCTACTGGAACCTGCTTATTGTAGAGAGACGTTAATCCATTTCACCTCAGCAGGACACTCCAGCTTGGGACATTCACCTCACTGGTGAGATTTCACCTGCTTCCTCCCTCCTCAGCCTGCTTTTTTCTTCAGTATCAATCATTGGTGAGCACTTTTCCCCCAAGACAGTTCCAGAGGCTCAGATTTGGAGCTTGTCTGCTGCTGTCCTAGCTTTCCTACCCAGATTTGAACCTTAGCGTTCATAAACTGAGAAGCTAGCATAAACTCCTCTAAGCTTAATTACCAGCTTAGATCTGATATCGCTGCCACCAGCCAAAAATTCCAGGGTTTTGGCTCCCTCTGGGTCTCTCCAAACCTTTCTGGGGGATCCCAAGACTCAGAGCTCTGAGTCTCTACCACAAAGGGAAATAAACCATTCCCCCCACCTCTCTCCACCCAGAATTTCCTCTTGGCTAACCTGAGAGTTTACTGATGCAACCTCTTACATCACAATACCAAGAAGCATGTCTCCTCTCTTCCACAAGAGACAACCAAGACAAGGAAACAGAAAAGATTCTATCTCTCTTCCCCTTAAGCTTCTTCCCGCCCTGGGACACTAGCAGAGTTAAACATAGAGAGCAGTTTTTCCCCTCCCTCTCTTCCCTTCTCCCACCAATTTCCTGGTGGGTCAACTAGAAACAAAAATCAAAGTCTTAAAAAGCAAAACTTTTAATAAAAGAAAGAATAGAATAACAGTTTCTGTAACCTAGAGTAAGATTCAGTGTTTTCAACGTATAGAAAATGAATAAACAATAGAAAAGGGATAAACGCTTACCCAAACCAATACAATTTATAAAGTACTTATAGCCAAATACACTAAAGAGCACCAGCCAGATACACAGATGCAAATACAGCAAATAATTTAAAGACTATACTTTGCTAACTTTTACTTACAACTGGGAAACAGAAGATTAGAGGACTGGAATGACCCTCTCATAGCTGAGAGAGCACAGAGCAGCAAAGACCCAACACAAGAAAAAACCCAATTCCTCCCTTAAGCTTTGAAAAATCCGGTTTCCTGATTGGTCCTCTTGTCAGTGTTTGGTTCCCTTTGTTAACCCTTTACAGGTAAAAAGAAATTAACCCTTAGCTATCTGTTTATGACAGCTGCATAAGTGTATCCAGTTTTTGTTGGTTCATTTTTATTGGCTTGAGGAAGAATGTAGAGCAGGCAGAGAGGCCCATCTATTTCAATGGAGATTTTGAAATTTCAAAATTTGGTTTATTCAACTTGGAATAAAAAAACCCAAATTTTAAATTCTCCACACAAGGGAGGGAGCTTCAGCTCTGGGCAGTCTCCAAGCAGGCTGTCCCAAGGTCGGGACACTGGAAGTCCAGGAGTTTATGACTCCTAGCAGCCGCCAGCCAAGCTGCCAAGGAGCCAGGCGGGTGAGCTGGCCAGACCCAGGCAGCATTCTGACAGAGCAGCGTAGAATCAAACCATCTCTGCAAAAGGTGAAGAGTTTGATGATTTGTTGAATTACAACGAGAAAATATTTTTTGGAATTTTCTGACTTGCTCTGCTAAAAATAGTCCTGTTTATGTTTAGTCCTTTGGGAATGTAGTTCACTGGGCTAAATGGGTCTAGTTATGAGAGGAGGAGATGGAGACACACTTGTGGTGCTGGTTAGGGGATGTGTGTTCAGCTTATAGTTCAGAACACCAAAGATGAATCTTGAGTGCTCTAAGGGGTTATTCTCCTTAAATTTTCTTTCCTGAAATCAACTGGCCTGGATTGAGTCAGAGGGAAAGTGCTCAGATACTAGTCAGAACTCCTTATGAGAACCTGGTAAATAAACAATATGCAGTTCACCTCACTTATTTCTCAAACTGTTTCACGTGACTGTTTCCATGGTGGTGCTCTCGCTCTTTGCACTTCAATACAGAGGTCGAGTCACTTTCAAGAATGAAAACAAAATTTTTCTTTCTTATCAGAGTTGTAACGCATGTTTGGGTTTCTCTCTATGGTACAAACAAGGTCAATGAAATGGGAGCTGCCCAGGTAGAATTTTCAACTGCATTCTAATTTCCGAAGAAATATAGGAACTGTTGGACAGGATCTAGTCTGGTGTCCTGTTCCCTGACTGAGGTGCCCAGCTGTATCAGGAACTGCAAGAAACCCAGCAGGAATAACCTACCATAGAGGAAATTTCTTCCCACCCTGGCAGTTAGTGACTGCCTTTTGTCCTCAGCCTAAGGTTTATTGCCCTTTAAAACATTAGATTTATCCTACGTAACACTGTGAGATTCTGTCTATATAAATGGCTAATTCTTTTTTTGATCTTGTGAGCTCTTGGGTCTGGAAAGGTTGTCAATGAGTTCCACAAGTTAACCTGCATTCTATATACAGGGCACCACCTTTTACTAGTGATAAATTACACACTGCCATTCCCCCGTCTCATGTATTATTTGTATATCTCCGTCATGTTTCTTTTTATGTCTTTTCTTTAGCTCAGCCATCCCAATCTCTCCATAGAAACCTCTCCAGACCTCCGATCATTTTCATCCCTTCTCTCTGACTCTTTCTCCATCTTACCTGCCCAATAAACTCTTTAGAGCCAGTGATCAGACCTAACCTACTATCCCAGGGAAGAGTGACCCATTGATTCATGTCTAATTAAGGCTGCAAGTATGTCCGGAGGTCATGGAGGTCACGATTCTGTGACTTCTGCACGTGGTAGGTGTGACTGACCTCAGGGCCACCCGAGGCAGCTCGGGAGGCTCCGTCAGCCACACTGCCTCCCTCACGGCACTGGTCCCGGGGCAGCGGGGCCACCCCGCCAGCAGCAGCGGTGACTGTTCCGGGCTGCCCCCTCCTTTCTTCTCCGCTCCCCAGCACCAGTGGGAGGTCCAGAAGCCCTTCCCCCAGCAGGTGCACAGAGCGCCTGAGAACACCCAACATTTAGTCTGGGGTATATAGTACAAGTCATGGACAGGTCCAGCAGCGTATTATCACTGAGGGCGGCAAATTGATATAGCAGCATTTTGTAATCACTGCATCAGTGACACTGCGATTCTACCAATCATAGCGCGTATTGAAACCACAATGACGGCGCGACGCCATTTAGTAAACATACTCGCAAGATCCTAAATGTTAATAATATGACCGGAAAAAGAAATTAGTGTTTTCAGTTTTGGATCCAGGTGTGGTCCCACGCTATAAGCAAAATGCATATACAGACGTGTGTTCAAGCGAGGCTCCGCTGTACTTGTCATTTTATTTATAATAACTTGTAAATGTTCAATTATTCTAATGATATTTAGATTCATTTTAGTTCAAATGAATTTGTAAAAAAACTAAAACAAGTTCATATGGGGCTGGGAGTGGCAATTATTTCAGGGCCTGGGATGGCAAAATCATTAATCCACCAATTTTAAACCTTGAAATTTTGTTTCTTGCCTGTGACTTATTCATGACTTTTACTTAACAAAAACATGACTAGTTATTAATATCTTCACATTATTTTCCAGCCCATCATTCCAGGTGCATGGTAATGTTTTGTTTGCTTTATAGACTTTGCAGCACATTGAACAGGGGTTTGCATTGAGATTTGCACTGAAGTCTCCACAATGATGGCCAGGTCTCTTTCTGATTTGATACAGCTCATTAACAATCCAGTGAAATTATCCCTCACAATGTACGTTACCTTGAATGTGTGTCAGTGATTTTCACCTGATGTTGCGTTGCCCATTCACCCAACTTGGTTAGATAATAATATAATATATGGAGATATACCTATCTCATAGAATTGGAAGGGACCCCAAAAGGTCATCAAGTCCAGCCCCCGGCCTTCACTGGCAGGACCACATACTGATTTTGCCCCAGATCCCTAAGTGGCCACCTCAAGGGTTGAATTCATAACCCTGGGTTTAGCAGGCCAGTGCTCAAACCATTGAGCTACCCCTCCCTCCTTCTTGCTGAAGTTCCTCACCATTGTCCCTAGCCATGACTGCCCCAAATTATGTGTCATCTGCCCACTAGGCCACACCACTACTCCCTTTTCCACAGCCTATGGATTTGCTGTGCCGTGTCTGAGGAGCCACAGCTGCTCAGCCAGGGCTCCTATGGACTCTGTACGGGGCGTGTGTGTGTGTGTGTGTGTTGAAGACTCACAGTGATTTGGGGCCTTCACCTATCTTCCTAGTGTTCCCATCACCATGCTGTCTAGGCACCTTCTCTTTCCTCAGTGAGTGCTTGGGACTCAGTGTCCACCCATCCCAGCCCGAGGCCTCTCTAGCAGCAAGAGTCGTTGCAGCCTGTCTCCCCCAACCCTCGTGGCAAGTCCCCATGTCAGCATCCCTCTCATCAGCTCTCCCTGAAGTGGGGTTTTCAAATTCACCACAGCAAATAGCCCCACACAAATATTTCTTGTGTTCAGCCCAGTACTCACCGCCCAGGTACGCACAGTTAAAATGGCTGCAGGTCCGGTTTGTGCTCCGGAGGACAAAGCTGTTACTGTCTTGTCCTCGGGTCACATTGAATATCTCATGGGCTGGGATTAACACTTCTTCATCGGGAGGACTGTATGAGAAGTTCCAGATCTTCACGCCGAAGCACGTTTGGATGGTGAAGAGTGTGGGCGTGGTTGTTAGGTTTTTAGTGCTATATCTCTCAGCCACTTCTTCTTTAATAGACGAAGAGGCAAAGTGTCCAAACCTGATGTCACCTGATCCCGTGTGCTGAAATCTGGCAGAAACCCCCCGGTACACCGTCATATTGTACATCACGTCACACCTCCCTCGTAAGAGTTGTAAAGCTCTTGTCAAGTAATAATGAAAGGCTTTGAAATGGAAACTGGCCATGTAATGAGCTCGAGATGTCCCAGCCCCTCTCACTGCTGCATTCAACTCACTGTGGAAGTCATTGTCAGTATAGGCTACTATGGCTCTTCCATACTCATCTTCAAAGCCTTTGGGGAGAGAAATTTCTTTTTTTACACATTCCCATTCTTTTTCTGCGTTTTCCCACACTGTTCTAAACAGTGAGGACATGGACTTTTCTTTCTCTAGCAGTTCAGATACAATTTCATCCATTTCTTCAGCACATCCTATATACTGGTCATCAAAAGCATCAGGCATCATGCTTAGCTCCACCTGACATTTTGCCTGGGAGAATAAAGGAAACAGTCGGTCACATTAGCATTTGTGTTACAATAGCACCCAGAGGTCACACCCAGGATCAGGGCCCCATTGTGCTCGGCCCTGTACAAACACACTAAGAGATGGCCTCTGCCTTTAGGGGCTTATTTCTAAATAGACAAGACAGAGGAAAGGGGGCGGAACATATAGGCTGAATCCTCAGTGTGCTGCATGGCAAATGTTATGTTCGGGAGTGGGGGACATACCTGAGGACCAGCGAGCCCTGTAGTCATTGCTGATGAATGTTTAGTTTACTGACGACTTTGTTACTGTAACAGATATATTGTGTGCAGGTGGGAAGGGGGAGGTTAGGAAGAAATGCAGGACAGGATACATTAATAGAGAAGACAAAGCCTGGGGAACAAGAGACATGGAAGGGGGCTAGGAGGGACTAAAATCCCAATCCACTCCCACAAGAATATCTAGAAACCACCCCTGTTTACCTCAGTGGGAGTCAGTGGGTTTCCATCTCCGTATGCCAGCCATGCACTGCATGCTCCAGGGCTGGCGCTGCCCATGGGAAGGTTCATCCAGGATACAACCCCCAAACGTGCATGGAGGACAGCAATACCGTTGTGATAGGTTATAGAAACCCCACACTGGTTAACCAGGGGCTAACAGGAGTCTGAGCCCTTTTAGGCTGCGGGGTGACACCTGGAGGGTGTTAGGCACGACTGGTGATCAAACCCATCTGGGGATGTCCCCCTCTTGGGCTAAAGGCAGAGAGAGGCCTGGAGCCAGAACTGGAGGGCCCAGAGCCAGGAGGAGGCCTGGGAGGCTGGGGGCAGTGAAGCCTGTGGCCGGAGATGAGTTGCCTCAGGCCTGGAGGAAGCCGGAGGCAGTGTTGGTAAAGTGTAGGAGGTATTTGGACTGGAGTTTGAGGGGCTGCAGGGAGAGGGGGAAGACCTTGGCAGTCCCTCTCCTGGCAGTAAAGAATGGAAAGACCTGAGGGGAACAGGGAGGCTTCTGCAGGGTCAGGAGGAAGCCTGAGCCAGGCAGAAATTGGTTTAATTTTGTTGTTTTGGTTTGGGATCCTATTGGGGGATTCCATGGGGGAGCCCTGCGAGGCCAGCCCTGAAAGAAGGGTGAGCAGGGAGAGGCTGTGCAGGCTGGAAAAAAACTGTGGTAGGCAGGGCCAGCTCCAGGCACCAGCTAAAGAAGCAGGTGCTTGGGGCGGCCAATACGAAGAGGTGGCACTCCAGCCACTATTGCGGGGGCACGTCCAGGTCTTTGGCAACAGGTCCTTCAGTCCCTCTCAGAGCAAAGGACCTGTCACCGAATTGCCACGGAAGAGTGGAGCAGCATGATCGCACTGCCACCGCTTTTTTTTTTTGGCGGGGGGGGGGGTTGTTTTGCCGCTTGGGGTGGCAGAAAACCTGGAGCCGGCCCTGGTGGTAGGAAGATATCCCAGGGAGGCAGAAGCAAGGAGTCTGATGGAACAGACTTTGGCTGCTGGTCAGAGGGTCCCTAGACTGGAATCCAGTTTAGTGGGAGGGCCTGGGTTCCCCTACCAGCCACTGCAGAATGTGGCATGGGGCCCTGATTAGACAAACATCTGTCCGGGGTGGTCTCAGTGCACTTGGTCTTGCCTCAGCAGGGGAGCTGTATCGGATGACCTCTCAAGGTCGCTTCCAGCTCTACACGTCTATGGGTCTAAGGCAGTATGGCTGCCTGCATAACCTTGAGCAGAAACACAAGAAAACACAAAGTGCTTCACTGGCAAAGCTCAAGAGTTTACCTGAGGGATTCCCAGCCAGGTTTGAAGACAGAAGTATGTCAAGGGGATCAGCAGACGCCTCAGCATTATTCCAACTTCCCCGGTGCAGCTGTAGGAGAATCCATCAGGAACATCAGGGAGATTTGAGGGGAAAGAACACGTCAAAACCAAACATCCTCCTGATTGTTTCACTGTGATCCGCTGTTCCACATTCAGTAACTGGGATTTCCCAGGCAGGAATTGCTATCGCACGGACTGCAGCTCAGCCGTAACAGAGGTGGGTTTGACCCTGAAATACAGTTCTCAGCTGGAGGGGTGGGCAGTAGTTGTGGGGAAATCCTGCTTTCACTTCCTAAAGGATTCTGGGGGTGGAAATACTGTACCTAGTGCTGCTGTGTTTACTTGAAACTGCTGCTGCACAATACACAGAACCCAACAGACCCGGCAGGGTGAGCCCCCAAGAGAATAGGGCTAAAATAACGATATAACTGAACAGTTCAGTGCCTCACCCAAGTGCCTGGTCAAGTGTTTGCTCAGCAACTAACTACCTTATACACTCTGCGCCTCGCTGCTTAGTTCTGCCCCAGGGCTGACAGGGTGATCCACGACTCAGACATCAAACACCAGGCTGATCCTAGGCCCCAAGGGAAGGAAGGGGGTGGGATGGGGAGGAGATGGAGTGGTGGGGAAGGGGCATGGGATGAGGAAGAGAAGGGGTTAGGGCAGGGATCGGCAACCTTCGGCACACAGCCCACCAGGGTAAGCCCCCTGGTGGGCTGGGCCAGTTTGTTTACCTGCCGCATCTGCAGATTCAGCTGATCGCGGCTCCAGGCAAATAGGGGGCTGCAGGACGAGGGATGTGCTGGCCGCAGCTTCTCGCAGCCCCCATTGACCTGGAGCGACAAACCACAGCCAGTGGGAGCCACAATCGGCCGAACCTGTGGACGCGGCAAGTAAACAAACCGGCCTGGCCTGCCAGAGGGCTTACCCTGGTGGGCCACGTGCCAAAGGTTACCGATCCCTGGGTTAGGGGAAATGGGGGCCCAGTATTCGGATCCCCTTGGCAGCAGCTGGGGCTCCCCTGTTAAGCAGGCCCATCAGACCCTTACCCTGACAAGCCCCACCTCCCCTGCATCTGTACCACTCCAATGAGGCCTCCCAGACACCCTCCCCACTAAGCCCCAACCACCTACACCTAAATCCCTACCCAAATTAAACCTGTAGATAAATCTCTGTATTAAGCATCTTCACATAACTTTCTAATGACTTTCTATTATACCTCTCTATATAACCTTGTATTAAGCCTATCCATATATAATCTCTAACTTTCATATGACTTTGTATTATGCCTCTTCATATAACCCTGTATTCAGCCATTTTCATACAACTTTGTATCAAGTCCTTTGATATAGGAACTTTGTATCAGATCCCTATGTAGAAAATTTTGTGTTAAGCCCTGGTATAATGTTATAGCCGCTAAGGATAGTTAAAGTAGAAGAAAAAATGTCTTTTTGCTTGGAGTAGAATAAGCTCTCTTCCCCCACCCCTTAATCAGTTGCCCTGTTGAATGAAGGAGGTATGCATGAGCAAGGTGTGGAAGGCAAGCACCTCCAGACAGCTAGTTGGGGAGGGGATGGAAGCCAGACCCAAGGACAATCAAACTTGTTAAGTGGGCTCACTAAAGAAGAGCAGACATATTGACGGCCTCGGGGAGGGATGGGGGGGGTTAGATTCAAGAACCTTCTTTTGGAAACGCCCTCTTTGAACAGAACCTTCCTTTGGAAACATTCTCTTTGAACAGTATTGAGACAACACCCAGAAGGAAGCAGCATAAACAGGGCCAGCTCCAGACACCAGTCTACCAAGCACGTGCTTGGGGCTGCACCTTGGGACGGGGCCGTACTCGGGGCTTGTTTTTGGGGTTTTTTGGTTAGGCCAGGCGGCGCTGCGGGGAGGCAGGGCTTGGGAGGTGTGGTGCCGTGCTGGGGGGGGCGGGGACTTGGGCGGTGCGGCACTCGGCTGGGACGGGCTTCAGCGGCATGGCGCTCGGGGAGGCGGGGACTTGGGCGGCACAGTGCGGTGCTCGGGAGGGGCGGGGGACTTGGGCGGCACAACGCGACGCTCGTAGGGGGCGGGGACTTGGGTGACACAATACGATGCTCGTAGGGAGCGGGGACTTGGGCAGCACGACGCTCGGGAGGCGGGGACTTGGGCGACGCGACGCTCAGGAGGCGGGGCGGCTCGACACTCGGGGGGGCGGCGCTCTTTGTTTTCACTTGGGGAGGCAAAAATGTTAGAGCCAGCCCTGAACACAAAGGCTCAACAGACACAGGTTTTGAATCTGGTATAGATTTGCATGAGAGGGAAGCTGCTATAAATGTGAAGTGTCTTGCAGAGGACCCTGGGTCTTGTCAGCAGCAGAGCATTGATCCAGACAGGCAGAAGCCTGGCTCCACCCCTCCCCATCTAACTCATCTGGCCAGTGCAGTTAAGGGGAGCAACTAGTTGGTAACAACAACAAGACGGAGTGCTTTTGTGTGTGTGTATGTGAGTGCATGAGTGAAATATAGATCATATGTGTAACCCTTCTGCCCCTCTGAGTTGGCAGCAACAAGGGCCAGGTTCAGTATCCAGGGGTTCTGTTTCAATAACACAAGGCATAACCGGCTCGAGCCCCCACCCAGTGACCTGGGACACTTACTACATACCTCCTGGGCGCTCTAGGAGGCAATACTTTCCCCTCTCGCAAGCACGGAGTCTGAGTGGTAGCCAAATCTTTTAATAAAGGAAGAATCAATGCGGGCAATCCCATTGGAGAAACACACACAACGAGTTATAACCACAACCTAACACCACCACCAACCCCAAGTACATTGGCAATGTCCTTTTCCCCTTAGGGTCGTTAAGGGTCAGGTCACTCCAAGTCCAGCAAACCAAAGTCTCTGGTCATTCTCACCCCAGAATTCCAACGAGTCTACTGTAGAGGTCCCTTCCCCCCAGCCTGGGTGAAAGGGGCACCTTAACGTGGTCCAGTGGCAACTGCCCGCCTCTCGTGGGGTTCTGCTTCCGCCTTCTCCACGAACTCTCCGCCTTACCAGCCGCTCCACTCTGCTCTTCTCCGGCCTGCCTCACAAACTGCCTCGGCGCTCCCCAGCTGCCTCGTAGTGGCTCCAGTTGGTCCCCAGAAAACTGCTCGGCTCTGCTCGCTCTGTGGGCTGCTCCACCACGCCCCACAGCCTACTCCGCTCTGCCAGCTGCTCCACTCCACCAGCTGTCCTGTGGTCTGCTCCAGCCATCCCCATAAAACTGGCTCCATCCACGCTGCCTTCTGTTCACAGTATGCTTCAGGCTCCCCCACTAGTTAAGCACAGTAATCAGTGCTCCCGAGTCAGTTAATTTCAGCTCTTTTGTGACTTCAGCTCTTAGTGATTCAGGCACATAGTAGGGAGCCCAGATGCTAGTGAACCATTAGGCCCAAGAGTGAGTTGCAGCCAGGATACCTGTATCTAGAGGTCTTAAGGGAATAAAAAATCACTCTGACATTCCACAGTGGAAGAGGAGGAGTATTAAGACTGATGCTTCTAGGCTCCAAACGGAGCCTGCAGCCACCAGTCAAAATACCTGTCGCTCAACCTCTTGCCCTTCACAGGGTTTTGGAAACGCCATGTCCCTTGTCTAGCAAGTACCACCCAACTTGAGGTTGAGTCATTTCTGGCACTAAAGCAGCCCACAGCTCGCAGTTCTGGGATGGTTAGAGCGAGCCTATGGCAAATATTTGAGATTTTGCATTCCAGACATTCTTTCGCACACTTCCCATACTTCACGCAACCAGATGTCAGGTAGCAGCTCATCCTGACTCTGCTTACATCTGCATATATACAGTGTTGATTGCTGACATGTATTACCAATGAATGTGGCATTTGGGCCTTATTCCCCCTAAAAGAGGCTGTGCAGTACTTTAAGTAACATAGAACCCCATTTCCCTGCCATGCCAGACTCTTCCTCCACCCCCACTGAGCTCCAGCCACTTTCACTTGTCCCCTCTGCAAGACGTCCCATTGCCCTGCACCGGCACTCCCTGTGCATCCAGATCCCCACTGCAGGCGGGGGGGGAGATGCCTGCACCAGACTTCCCCCACAGAACCCTTTTACCCCACACACAGAACCCTTTTACACCATCTGGATACCCCGACACTAAGTCCTCTGCACTTGGATCCTGCTACCAGGCTGAGCCTCCCTGTCCACATCTGGTGTGCCTGGCGCAAAAGGGGCAGGGCCCCAGGGTGTTTCTGTGGCAGGGTCAGGTTCAGTTTTCACTGCCAATCTCCCATCCCAGGGGGGGGGGGAAGCTGCGGGGTATTCACCCATCTCAGTGGCCTGTGCTCCCCACTGCCATGGTGGAGCTTCCACATTATTTTAAAGAAAATCAGAATTCTAAAATATTATGCACAGAATTGTTGCAGAATTCCCTCAGGAATATGGGGCACTGTACAGCTGTGATGGTGGGACTGTGAAGGGGGTGCTGGACAGTAGAAGAGCTGTGGATGGGGAGGCTGGGCAGGGGTATGTGTTGCGGGAGGGGTCTCTAGACAGGGGGTGCTGGGCATAGGGATCTGTGGGGGAAGTCTCTGGGTGAGGGGACACTGGTATAAGGGCAGGGCACTGGGCCTCAGGGCAGTGTGAAGGGCATGTTGGCAGCAGGGCTGGGCGGACCAGTGTGCGTCTACCGTGTGGGGTTTGTAAACAGTGCCTTGTGCTGGGCTGATGGGGGCCACTCCTGCTGCGCTGCATCTCATTGCCCCAACCGGCCCTCACTCTGCTGACCGCCCCCCATCAATGCCTATTCCCCATGGGGGCCCACAAAAAAGTTAATCCGCCCTGCAGCGACCAAAGCAGATTTGTAACACATGGCTAAACCCAGTCCAACCTGCTGTCTAGAGATGAATGCAGCACAAGCGTCTATAATGAATTACTGAGGAGTAAGAATTTAAAGATGTTACCATACCTGACTTCCCAGTGCTGCGATTCCTCGGAGGCTGCTGACCCAAGCAAGAGATGGTTGCAGACTAAATACTACAGCTGCAATGCTTAACTGCAGGAAATGGCCTGTCTTTAGCTAAGAAACTCCCTGTTTACTTTAGTTCAGAATTAATGAATTGTTTTAGCAATCAGGGGTTGAGCTAAATCCACTGAAGCCAATGAAAAGACTCCCATTGATTTCAATGGGCTTTGGATCAGGCCTACACAGACACGAAAGGTTACTATGAGCTAGCCCAGGGTAGGCAACCATAGGCATATGTGCCAAAGGCAGCGAGCGAGCTGATTTCAGTGGCACTCACACTGGCCCGGGTCCTGGCACACCGGTCCGGGGGGCTCTGCATTTTAATTTAATTTTAAATGAAGCTTCTTAAACATTTAAAAACCTTATTTACTTTACATAAACAATAGTTTAGTTCTATATTATAGGTTTATAGAAAGAGACCTTCTAAAAACATTAAAATGTATGACTGGCATACGAAACCTTAAATTAGAGTGAATAAATGAAGACTCGGCACAGCACTTCTGAAAGGTTGCCGACCCCTGAGCTAAGGCAAGGGCTCCTGAGTATTCCCAATATCACCTATTTCCAAACGTATCCACAAAACTAGCCCTGTTTTATCCTGTGAATCTGTTCAAGGATTCTTTATCTCCCTGAACCAGATGTTAAAGCCAAGTAAAGACTCCAAATACTCTGGTGTTTTAGGGGCAACAGGTTACTTAGAAACCAAGCAAAACAACATTTAAGTGGGGGAACGGTTCTGCTATTGTGGGGAACTTTCCTGGCTTATACACTGTGCCCTGGTGAAGTGGGCTAGTGAAAGGATCTTAGTCTTCACTCCCACTCCCTTTACCCAGAGGCCTCCCTGACCTTGAGGACGCCCCTTCCACTCTCCTGTGGGGCAGAGTCTTCATAACCCTGACAAGGCTGGGCCCAGGATTCCTGGGGGGCTCAACCACCAGTCTTGGCATGGTCACTTAGGACAGGGGCTAGGGAGTCCCCACTCCGGGGGGCTCTCTCCACACTGGACACTTCCCTGCTTCACTGATCATTACATGCAGCTCAAAGCAAATAAAATGTATTAAACAGCAATCAATTGAAAAATATAAGGAAAAAATGAGAAAGGTGAAAGGAAAACCCATCACCCCGCTCTGTGGTACGGGGACATCACAACCAGTGTCTCTGGGATGTCAGGGCAGTTCAGTCTGTTCCTCACAAGTCCCGAGCCCTGGCTGTGCTGCAAGGGTGCTGCAGGTTGGACATTTGCTCTGGCGGTGGCCACACGCCCTCAAGCTCTAGGTGGCAGGACCCTGCTTCCCAGCATCAGCCCCTGCCCCGTCGGGGTTACGATCCCCCTCCAAGTCTGGCCTGCAGAGCCTCTTGGCTGGGGGCATCTCCCTGCACTGGGCCCACTGCCCAAGGTCCCCCTTGCTCTCCCCAGCTGCTCACCGCACCTGGCTCTGGACTGCTCCAGCCCAAGCTCCTATTCCAGCCCCAAGCCTCAGTTCCTGCTCCACTCTGCTGCCTCAGCACAGCTGCTGCTCTGCCTCCAGCTCCCTGGACTGCTTCTCTGGCCCCTCTGGCTCTGGTTGCTGCAGCTCTGCTCCCAGTACTGACCTGCTTCCTGGGCTGCTTGTCCGGCCCCTCTGGCTGGCACACTTCCACTCCCCACCTCAGCTTGGGTCCCTGCTCTCTCCTTAGCTCAGCCCCACTCTATCTGACCCAGGCAATTCCAGCTCACACCAGAGGACCGGACCCCCCCTGGCCTCCTGACTCTCTGATTAGCCTACCCACCCTGTCAATCAGGCTGACCTGGAGCATTGGCCTCTCCCCATTGTTCCTGGGGACTGTCAGTCTCATGGTCCTGATTTCCCATTGACCCCTCCCCTTTCTTTTAGTACTGGGAGCTAGCAACCAAAACTCCCCACTGAGTTTTAGTAAGGGGCCAACAGTCCCTTTACATAGAGTTTTGACGTCCTACTGTAACTGGAGTTGTTAACTGATTGCCAATTAACCCAGCTTTTAAAATGCTCCTTTAGGCCCTTTCTGGTGCCAGACCTGAGACACCTGGGGTCTGACTGTCAGAGGGTTGGAGCCCACAACCCCAGCTGAAGACAGTGGGAGCTGGGAGCACACGAAAGCAGAAGCTGCTTTTGGAAATGTTGCCCTAAGCACTTGCCTTTAACCTTTTTCTTGGAGGTCAGTGATTCCCACCCCTACCCCCAGAGAATGGAACATTCCATCAGGGGGCACACTGCTGAGAATCCCTGCGGGAGAGGAGCCGACAGTTTATCATGAAAATGCCAAGAGACCTTTAAGTGCATCGTCAGCAGCCAATGCAGTTCGTCATTCGTTGGCTGGAAGCTCTTGGCATTTCTCTCCAAGAATCTGGCTCTTTTTTTAAAGTCTGGCCCATCAACTAGATTGTGCTAATTCTAATATTCTTCAGTTATAACCCCATTAACTTGCAGTGCCATGTCTAGACAGGGTGAGCTGCAATGGCCAGGCTCACCAGAGTTTGTCCCTGGAGAGCTCAGAATGAGGCTGAACATCCCACCTGATTGCAGTTACCTGAAACGTTCTGCTTGTGTTTCAGCCAAGAGGACCCGACAAGATCGCAGTAGGGTCTGGTAAGAACCTATTTGTTGGCATTAATTGATTTGTGAAGCATCATTCTCATGTGTAACCCTTCTGCCCCTCTGAGCTGGCAGCAACAAGGGCCGGGTTCAGTATCCAGGGGTTCCGTTTCAATAACGCAATGCAAAACAGGCTCGAGCCCCCACCCAGTGACCTGGGACAATTACATAGCACCCCCCAGGCACCTCTAGGAGGCAATACTTCCCCTCTCGCAAGCACAGAGTCTGAGTGTAGCAAAATCCTTTTAATAAAGAAGGGAAACAATGTGGCATCATATTGGGGAAACACCACAAACAGGATTCATAACATAAACCGTGATCAAAAGACCAATCCAGTAAGTTTTGGCAGTGTCCTTTCCCCTGAGGGTCCTAAGTCCAATCACCCCAAAGTCCAACAACCCAAAAGTCTCTGTCCCTGGTCAGTGCCACCCCAGAGTTCAAAAGTTTATCTGCAGAGTTTTACCCCCCCAGCCTGGGTGGAAATGGGGGGGCGGCACACACAGGGTGTTAAGGAGCACCTTATGTGGTCTGAGGCTGACTGCCCCGCCTCTCCGTGGAGTTCTGCTGCAGCCTTCACCACAAACAGCTCCACTCTACCAGCCACTCCGCTCCTCCAGCCAACCTGTGAGTCGCTCCAGCTGTCCATGCAAACTGCTGCGCTCCGCTCGCTGTTCCGTGGGCTGCTCCAACCATCCCACAAACCATTCAGCTCCACTCCACTGTTCCGTGAGCCACTCCAACCATCCCACAAATTGCTCAGCTCTGCTCACTGTTCCATGGGCCACTCCAACTGCCCTGTAAACTGCTCTGCTCTGCCAGCCACTTAGCAATAGATCTTCAGGCTCCCCCACTAGTTAACACAGCACTCAACCCAGTAAGTTTAGCTCTTTTAGTAATTTCATCTTGTAGTAGGGGAGCCCCAGTGATGATACACAATTGGCCCAAAGTGAATTCAGCTCAGCAGCCTCTAGCTAGACTCCTAACAGAATCAAAACTAGCTCTGCTCTTCAACTGCATAGAGAGGTAGAGAGAGAAGAAGAAGCAGCAACTAGTGTTCCAGGCCCTCAAAAAGGGTTTAGACCATCAGACATACATACTAGTGCCACAACCTCTCTTAAGTCACTAGATTTTGGAATACATGTCCCTTGTCTAGCAAGTGCTATATAGTTGATGGTGAGACCCTCTGTCATAAAACAGTTTCATAGTCCTTCATTCACATAATCAGGGTAACAATACATTATTCCTCCTGCCCCAATAACAGAGAAATTGGGGATCCCACAGCTGTCAAAATGACCATTTGGGGCTGCCATGGACTCATGCTAGGCAGGGTGGGTGTACCTATGCAAACAAGATCAGCCCCTGAAATACTTTTCCACACTCGCCATAACTCACCACCAGATGTCAGGGTAGAGCTCATCCTGACTCTGCTTACACATGCATGGAAATTCTGAGCATGCAATCCCAGGATAGTCAGTGGGCAGGCAGGTGGGTAAACTAGCCCAGAACTGGGCCTTTGATCTCACTGGTTAGAAATATCATCTTCTGAGCAAATTTCATATGAAAGTGACTGAGTGATATAGATATGGGACCCCATAAACTGTCCTGTTACAGATTCACCTAGCCAATTAAATCCATCACATGTATTCATGAAAATACTCCGACTTAGTTCGTTTCTGAAAAGTCCCTTATACTGAAGTCATCAAAAGTTGGTACAAAAGTGCTAGCATGACAGGAATACAAGTAATTATTTATATAACAGACACCAATTTAACAAATCCCACCTGGAATAGAAGTATGAGCTTTCAGTTCGATCTACTCATCGATAATGTATAATCAAAGCTTGCCCAGCGACACTCCCTCCATGTTCCTGGTTTCCCTTTGGAACGCTGGCACCGTGACACCGTGATTTGTGTTAGAGAGAAAAAGTGAGTAACACAAATAGGACAATTGAGAAACCAGCAAACAGCTTCATAGCAGCAACATGGACCAGGATGATGGATCCTCCAAACAGTAAATGGCTCAGAACACCGGGGAAGGCCAGGCCGCCTCTGGTGGCTGTTAATAGGAAGATGCAGATCAAACAATTCATAGGAAATTATTTCACACGGAGAGATCCTTAAAGCTGGATACTGGTTTCCTTCCCAACAGCTACTGGAACCTGCTTATTGCAGAGACTCATTAATCCATTTCCCCTCAGCAGGACACTCCAGTCTGGGACATTCATCTCACTGGTGAGATTTCACCTGCTTCCTCCCTCCTCAGCCTGCTTGTTTCTTTGGTATCAATCATTAGTGAGCACGTTTCACCAAGCCAGTCCCAGAGACTCTGATTTGGACACTTGTTGATGCCACATAAGTGTTTTCCAGACCAGTTATGAATAATAAAGACATGAGTCTGTGGAACACTGACACCAGTAACACTATTTCTGTTTTGTTTTTTGGTTGTGTTTTTTTTTGGGTGGGGGGTTATTGGCTTTAGGGGAAATGTAGATCAGGGCAGAGAAGGCCCATTCTATTTTGTGGAGGATTTTGATATTTCAAAATTCGGTTTTGTTCTGACTTGGAAAAAAAAAAAAAACAAATATTGAAATTTTCCACATAACGGAACAGAGTGTCGGTTCTGGGGCGGTCCATCAAGCAGGCTGTCCCAGCGTCAGGGGCACTGGAAGTTCTGGGTCTATGACTCCTAGGCAGCCCACCAGTCAAGCTGCCAAGGAGCCAGGTGAGTGAGCTGGGCAGAACCCAGGCAGCGTTCTGACAGAACAGTGTCAAAATCAAACCATCACTGCAAAAGGTTTAGAGTTTGACAAATTGTCAAATTTCAAGAAGAAAATGTTTTGTTGAGATTTTTCCAATCTGCTCTGGTAAAATAGTCCTGTTTAGTCCTTTAAGAGGATGTTGTCCACTGCGGATAGAATGGGTCTAGTTATGAGAGGAGGGAGATGGAGACACACTTGTGATGCTGGGTTAGGGGATGTGTGTTCGGCTCATAGTTCAGAACACCGAAGATGAACCTTTAGTGCTCTAAGGGGTTATTCTCCTTAAATTTTCTTTTCTGAAATCAACTGTGCCTGGAACTGAGTCAGACGTGAAGGTTCTCAGATACTAGTCATGAGCTTGCTACGAGAACATGGATAAATAGACAGAACATGCAGTTCATCCCACTTTTTTCTCAAGTTGTTTCCCTGCATATGACATGTTTGCCTGGTGGGGTTGCTCTCTGCTCTGCATTTCAATACAGAGGGCAAGTTATTGTCAAAACAATGAAAACAAAATGTTTCTTTCTTACCGGAGTTGTCAATACATATTTGGTTCTTCTCTCCTACGGTACAAACAGAGAGGGTCAATGAAATGTGGCCTTAGGTGGAATTTTCAACTCCATTCTACTATTTCCAAAGAAACATTGTAATTGTCAGACCGGATCCCACCAACAGGCTCCACTTAGCCTGGCGTCCTGTCCCTGACTGAGGTCAGGCCCAGCTGCATCAGGAGAAGCTGCAAGAAACCTTGGAGTGGAATTACCTACACATCTGCACACTAGGCCACCGACTGCTCCCTTTCCCACAGCCTATGGATTTGCTGTGCTGTGTCTGAGGAGCCACAGCTGCTCTGCCAGGGCTCTTGTGGACTCTGTACGGGGCGTGTGTGTGTTGAAGACTCGCAGTGATTTGGGACCTTCACCTGTCTTTCTAGTGTCCCATTGCCAGGGTGTCATAGAATCATAAAATATCAGGGTTGGAAGAGACCTCAGGAGGTATCTAGTCCAGCCCTCTGCTCAAAGCAGGACACCTGCTGTCATGGGTGTCTAGGCACCTTCTCTTTCCTCAGTGAGCGAGTGGAACCCAGTGTCCACCCACCCCAGCCCAAGCCCTCTCTAGCAGCAAGAGTCGTGGCAGCCTGTCTCCCCCAGCCCTGATGGCAAGTCCCCATGTCAGCATCCCTCTCATCAGCTCTCCCTGAAGTGGGGTTTTCAAAGTCTCCACAGCAAATAGCCCCACACAAATATTTCTTGTGTTCAGCCCAGTACTCACCACCCAGGTACGCGCAGTTAAAATGGCTGCAGGTCTGGTTTGTGCTCCGGAGGACAAAGCGGTTACTCCTTTGTCCTCGGGCCATGTTGAATATCTCATGGACTGGGATTAAAACTTCTTCCTCCTCCTTAATGCATGAGAAGGCCCTGATCTCAACACCAAAGCATGTGTGGATGATGAACAATGTGGCTGTGCCAAATCTCTTAGCTACTCCTATATCAAAAGATGAAGAGGCAAAGTATCCAAACCTGATGTGACCTGATCCCATGTGCTGAAAACTGACAGAAACCCCCCGGTACACCATCCTTTTGTACATCACATCACATCTCCATTGTAAGAGCTGTGAAGCTCTTGTCAAGTAATAATGAAAGGCTTTGAACTGGAAACTGGCCATGTAATGAGCTCGAGATGTCCCAGCCTCTCTCACTGCTGCATTCAACTCACTGTGAAAGTCATTATCAGTATAGGCTATTATGGCTCTTCCATGCTCATCTTTAAAGCCTCTGGGCAGAGAAATCTTTTTCTTTACAAGTTCCCATTTTTTTCCTGAGTTTTCCCACACTCTGCTAAACACTGAGGACATGGACTTTTCTTTCTCTAGCAGTTCAGGTGCAATTCCATCCATTTCTTCATCACATCCTATATATTGGTCATCAAAAGCGTCATCCATCATGCTCAGCTCCACCTGGCATTTTGCCTGGGAGAAGAAAGGAAACATTTGGTCACATTAGCATTTGTGTTACAATAGCACCTAGAGGTCACACCCAGGATCAGGACCCCATTGTGCTCGGCCTGTACAAACACACTAGGAGATGGCCTCTGCCCCTAGAAGCTTACCGCTAAACAGACAAGACAGAGGAAAGGTGGGAGAAAGGGATGGAACACACAAGCAGAATCCTCAGGGTGTTGTTTGCCAAATGTCACATTGGCGCTTCGGTTTTGGGAGGGAGGAGCGGGATGAGTGTGATGGATTTGTAGCTGCCTTGTAATAATTGATTAATACTGTCTGTTGCCCTGGTCCCTGGGGAAAAGAAGCAGGGGTGGATACAAGAGGTCTGGGAATGCAGGTGATCAAAAGAAATGTGTCGGGTTTAACGAGGAACACTCAGAGTACGGCTACACTTGCAGCTGTACAGCACTGGGAGTTAAACCTGTCTTCGTACAGCTGAGTAGGGAAAGCACTGGAGTCTGGCCACAGTGGCAGCTGCCAGCGCACTGGCGTGGCCACATTTGCAGTGGCATTGGGCGCGGTGCATTATAGGTAGCCATCCCAGCGTTCAAGTGGCTGCAACATGCTTTTCAGAAGTGGGGGGAGAGAGAGTGGGTTTTTGGAGCCGACACTGTCTCAGCTCCCTGCCTTCCAAGTTCCAACCTCCCTCCCTCCTCCACCCCCTCTCACTCACTGAAAGCAAACAGCAACTGTTTGGTTTTTTCTCACAGACCAGATAAGCAGCCACTCACTAAAACGGACCCCCCCCCGTCCCCCCCCCACCCCGCCTCTCTCTTCAAGCAAACATTAGCTGTGAGCGTTCCAGATGGAGCCCCCCCACCTGCCTCTGCTCATTCACAGCAAACAGTAGCTGGGTTTGTTTTTTTGATAAGCAGCTCCAGGAGCCCAGAGTTCACAACAAAACAAGGAGAGGAACCTTCACTTAAAAGGATTATGGGGAGTTTCCGCAGGTCAATCACCCCATTTACAGTGGAGCACCAGCATCTCAGCCATTCTGCAGCAGCTGTTATTCCTCTCGGGGAGGTGGAGTATCTGCAGCGCTGTAGCCAGAGATACAGCGCTGTATATGCCTTGCCAGTGTGGATGGGGAGTGAGTTACAGCGCTGTGGGTAGCTTTATTGCGCTGTAACTCTCAAGTGTAGCCAAGGCCTTTGTTAAGAGGGGAGAGGACGTTGTTCAGGGGAGCCAGGCTCAGGTGCAGGCAGAGGTGAAAGTAAGCTGGTACGGGCCGGTACGGAGGACCAGTAAGAAAAGGAGACTGACTGAGGGAGGGAGACAGAAGCCTGCTCCCTGCATAAGAATAGTTTAAACTAAGCTGTTCCCTGGAGGTTCAGCCCCCAGGGCTAGGTCTCTGGCACCCTTGTTAATTTCATTCACAGTAGCTGGGGGGAGGGGGTCAAGGGGAGGGTGTGTTTGACCATGGCAGGGGCAGTCCTTTTCTGCCCCCGGGATGAGGGGATCTCTCCAGAACTAATATACACAACAAATACAAGCATTTGGCTGCACAGCTTAAATCCAGAGCTAATAAAAGCAGATGGAAGGGTAAAACTCACTGTCACATTGGTTTCTTGGCTCCTCCCTCCCCCTCCTCCAGCCAGGCTGCAGACAAGGCTCTGCATTCCTCCCCCCCTCCCCCCACCAGCAGGAGTTTTCCTCTAGGCTCTAGCTTGCAGTAGGGAAACTGGCTGAGATGCCTGCTGCTGCTGCCTGCAAAAGAACAGTTTAAACTCAGCTGTTCCCTGTGCAGTTCAGTGCCCAGAGTTAGGAGCTGTTTCTGGCATCCTTGTTAATTTCACTCCCAGTTGTTGGTGAGTGTGTGTGACCATGGCAGGGGCAGTTCTTTTCTGCCCCCGGGATGAGGGGATCTCCTAAACACAATCAAAATCAGGAACCATTTCCAAGTTCAAATCTATCCCATTCCCTCCCCAGCAGTGGATCATGGTTGTGATGTCCAAACTGCTTGCAGATCCTCTTTGAAATGTTACTGTTTAAAAAAAACAACACCAAAAAAAAAAGGAGGAAAGATGTGTCATGATGATTAGGGTTTATTTTGGGCAAAGCAATTTTGCTAAAGCAACTAAAGATTCAGAGGGAAAGCAAATAGCCTCCACAGACAAAACCACAAAGGGCTTGGAGGGGAAAACTGAATATTCAGGGAAATTATTGTACCTCCTTTGAAAGAAATAGTAGTTTTCATTCCAATCCACCCTCTTTATACATTGGTTTAAACACCTGAAATGTCCTTAGGACAACGGGTGCAATCTCAGATCTCTTTTTGTTTTGTCCTGCCTGCAGAGTGCAGAGGCTGAAATTGACAAAACTTTCCCTAAAAATCTTGTATATTTCATGAAGGCTATTCCAGTTGTCCTTCATTCACCCCTGACTTCTCCTCCCCCCCGGCTCCCTCCCTGGCTGGCTGGCTGTGGTTTTTGCCTTGGTTACTTACTCCTTGGCAGACCCAGCCCAGCGGCACCTGCTGGCTCTCTGCAGGCAGCAGCCCACAGGAGTCGGTTGCTGGGGTTGCTGCTGGTCGATGGCAGGCTGCAGCTGCATTGTTTGTGACACATTCATACACATGCACATACATACAGTGTGTATTACTATCCCGTGGGGACGGCGCCAGTGCCCTTTTGAGGGGTGGGGGGACAGGGGAGACAATATTTCTGCTGCTCCAGAGGTGAAAGTAAGCCGGTACAGTCCGGTACAGCGTACCGGCAAGAGCCAGTATGCCGTACTGGACCACATCAACTTCCATGGCGGGGATTGAAAAGGCTCTGGGCTGCCCGCGGCTGCGGACAGCCCAGAGCCCTTTAAATCCCAGCCGCAGCTCTGGTGGCCAGGCTGGGGCCAGGATTTAAAGGGCTCAGAGCTCCACACGGCTATGGGCAGCTAAGAGCCCTTTGAATCCCAGTCACAGCTCTGGCGGCCGGGGTGGGGCCAGGATTTAAAGGGCTCCTGGCTTCCCTCAGCAGCAGGAGCTCAAGGTCCTTTAAATCCCTGCCCCAGCCCCGCAAAGCTCGGGGTTCCTCCTGGCGGCCGGAGCACTGGGCCCTTTAATTTGCCCCTGAGCCCCAGGAGGGGCTCCCAGCCACCTCTGCAGCTGGGAGCCCCGGTTGATTTAAAGGCTCTGGGTCTCTCAGCCACAGCTGGTGCCCCAGGGCCTTTAAATCTTGAGAGGCCATGCCTCTTCCAGATGAGGCCACGCCCCCCTCAGGACTCCGGCAGTACCGGTAAGTCCTGTAAGTTACTTTCACCCCTGGGTGCAGGTCCTGAGAACCTGCCTACATTAGCCCAAGGGGATGGTAGCCCTTTAGATAAAACCGATGTGAGTGTGGACTGTGGGTTGTTTTAAAAGTCAGTTTCTTTAAACGATTTATTCTTACAGTAAACTGAACACTTTGTCTGGTGTCAGCAGATACCCCACTGGGCCCCGACTCCTGAAGTGACAAACCGCAGGGACCTGAACTCAGCCGGAGCTGCTGGGTAAGCACAATGGGTGCACAGGTACCGCAGCCCACGGCCCCTTCTGAGAGTGGGAGAATCACAGGATTCCTGCCCAGGAGGGTAAAGGCACAAGGCCTGACACCTGAAGGGCTGCACTCAGAGACCAGCGAGCCACGTACCAGGGACAGAGGTGTTCTTAATTTACTGGTGTCTATGTTAGTGTAACAGATATATTGTGTGCAGATGAGGGTTAGGAAGAAAGGCAGAAAGTGATACATTAATAGGGAAGACAAAGCAGGGGAACAAGGGACATAGAAGGGAGGGAGCTAGGAGGGACTGAGATCCCAATCCACTCCCACAAGAATATCTAGAAACCACCCCTGTCTACCTCAGTGGGAGTCAGTGGGTTGCCATCGCCGTATGCCAGCCATGCACTGCATGCTCCAGGGCTGGCGGTGACCATGGGAAGGTTATATCCAGAATCCAACTCCCAAATGCACATGGAGGACAGGCAACACAACGCCGTTGTGAAGGGTTGTATTAACCCCACACTGGATAACCAGGGGCTAACAGGAGCCCGAGCCCCTTTAGGCTGTGGGGTGGTACCTGGAGGGTGTTATGCACAACTGGTGATCAGACCCAGCTGGGGATGTCCCCTCTTGGGCTAAGTGCAGAGAGAGGCCTGGAGCCAGCACTGGAGGGCCCAGAGCCAGGAGGAGGCCTGGGAGGCTGGGGGCAGTGAAGTCTGTGGCCAGAGGTGAGTTGCCTCAGGCCAGGAGGAAGCCAGAGGCAGTGTTGGTAAAGCCTAGGGGTGTTTGGACTGGAGTTTGAGGGGCTGCAGGGAGAGGGGGAAGACCTCGGCAGTCCCTCTCCTGGCAGTAAAGAGTGGGGAGACCTGAGGGGAACAGGAAGGCTCCTGCAGGGTAAAGAGGAAATTGGTTTTATTTTATTCTTTTGGTTTAGGATTGAGCTGGGGGATTCCACGGGGGAGCCCTGCGAGCCCAGTCCTGAAAGAAGTGTGAGCCGAGAGAGGCTGTGTGGGCTGGAAAAAGGCTGTGGTAGGAGGATATCAATGAAGGCAGCAGTAAGGAGTCTGATGGAACAGACCTTGGCTGCTGCTCAGAGGATCCCTGGACTGGAACCCAGTTTAGTGGGAGGGTTTGGGTTCCCCTACCAGCCACTGCAGAAGGTGCCTGATTAGATAAACACCTGTCTGGGGTGGTCTTGGTGCTCTTGGTCCAGTCTCAGCACACAAGGCTGTACAAGATGACCTCTCATGTCCCTTCCAGCCCTACAGGTCTATGGGTCTAAGGCAGTATGGCTGCCTGCATAGCCTTGAGCAGAAACACAAGAAAACACAAAGTGCTTCACTCTCAAAGCTCAGGAGTTTACCTGAGGGATTCCCAGCCAGTTTTGAAGACAGAAGTATGTCAAGGGGATCAGCAGAGGCTTCATCATGGTTCCAACATCCCTGTGCGGCTGCAGGAGAATCCATCAGGAACATAAGTTGAGATTTGGGGGGAAAGAACACATCAAAACCAAACATCCTCCCGATTGTTTCACTGTGATCCGTTGTTCCACATTCAGTAACTAACTGGGATTTCCCAGGCAGAAACTGCTCTCTCAGGGACAGCAGCCCAGCCATAATGGAGGTGGGTTTGACCCTGAAATACACTTCTCAGCTGGAGGGGTGGGGAGTAGTTGTGGGGAAATCCTGCTTTCATTACATGGTGATCACATTTCCCTAAAAGACTTTGTGGGGGGGTAGAAATATGATCCATAGTGCTGCTGTGTTGACTCAAAAGTGCCCTTACACAGCACAATATACTGAAACCAGCGGCCAGGCAAGCCTGTCAATCAGCTCCTAGGGAATGGGGCTAAAATAACGACATAGCTCAATATTTTAGTGCTTCACCCAAGTGCCTGGTGAAGTGTTTGTTCGGCAACTAAAAACCTTATACACTCTGCACCTCGCTGCTTAGTTCTGCCCCATGGCTAACAGGGTGATCAACGACTCCAATGTCAAACACCAGGCCTGATCGTAGGCCCAATGGTCAGAGCCACATGGCCCTGTCAGAGACACAAACAAACAGGTCTCAGTCACCTGGCCAAGTCAGGGACCCAAACCCCAGCCACATGGAGACAAACAGCAAAGAGACCAGCACACAACTCACCAGGTCCCTTTACCTCCATGCACCAGATCCACAGCTACACCCTGCAACACTCCCCTGCTTGCCTCTTCTGCTCGCCTGCTGAGCTGATCCCTTGTTTAGAGGATACGTTGTAGAGTTGGGTCAGTGGGGTTTGATTTTTCTGGCCAGGGAAAGGAAGACGGGCATTGGAATTTGGAGACTGGATCCTGGGGGAGAACCAGTGACATGGGGATTAAGGGGTAGCAGTGTCTTGCTCAGGGAAAGCAGAATTAGGGCCAGGAGTGAGAAGCAACAGGCTTAGAGTGTTTCCTGGGAAGTTTAATGGGCAGCAGGTTTAAAACAAATAAAAGGAAGTTCTTCTTCACGCAGCGCACAGTTAACCTGTGTAACTCCTTGCCTGAGGAGGTTGTGAAGGCTAAGACTATCACAGGGTTTAAAAGAGAACTGGATAAATTCATGGAGGGTAAGTTCATTAATGGCTATTAGCCGGGATGGGTAAGGAATGGTGTCCCTAGCCTCTGTTTGTCAGAGGGCGGTGATGGACGGCAGGAGAGAGATCACTTGATCATTACCAGTTAGGTCCACTCTCTCTGGGGCACCTGGCATTGGCCACTGTTGGCAGACAGGATACTGGGCTGGATGGACTTTTTTGGTCTGACCCAATATGGCCATTCTTATGTTCACGTAACACCTGGAAATGCCATCCCTCCCCTGCCCTTTGCTCATAAAGGAGAGGGTGTAGGGCGGTGCTCTCCCTAGCATGGTGTAGCTTAGGGGTTGGCTTGGTGTAGGTGACTGCTGAGCTGTACCTGGGGTGATTGAATGGATGTCAGCACAGATTGAATGAGTACGAAATGTAGGGGTGTGATGTGTGTAACAAAAAGGTGAGTGGAAAATGAATCTGAACACGTTTCATATTTCTTTGAAGAACAATGAGCCGGGTTATACTTCTTTGTTTGAAATGGATCTTCCACGGTAGTCTGACATTGCCAATGTAAGCAGGATCTGCTGAATTCTTCCCTGACAGCAAGCTGGGAGGGGAAGACACTTCTGGAGCAAACTGTATTTACATAAACATGCCTGCTCTGCTTAGATATCCAGCAGACAGAACGCTGTTGCTCAAAATTATCGACTTTGGCTGGGGTTGGGTTACAGATCAGTGGGGAAAGTAACTGAAATACATGGACTGTATTTTTCTAAATGGACAACCTACCCTAAATTCTCAATGACTGAGGGACAATGTTCACTCATTGCTATATTTGCTTTCCACAACCAACTCTCTGTATAACTTTTCATAAGTGATGTACCCGGATACTTGGATAGTAATATCTAAACTGTATTCTTACATACATTTGGGTTATTGCTGATTATGCACTATATGTATCTTACGACTTGAAAAACAAACTTGGTATTTATGGATAATCTAAGCCAGATGTACAGACACTCTTTTCCTAACCTGTGAATTATATAATTTTTTAACATTAGCTTTAAGAAAAAAATTTAAAACTGAATGCAGGGGTAGTGAAATGCTGTTACTAATATTGGTGGTATTATTGTATGTAATTCAGGGAAGCAGGACTGTGCTTAACTTGTCCCAAATGAGGGGGTGACCCTCAGATGAAAGAACCTCCTTAAGCCAGAGGCTCAAATGCCAGAGCCTTGTGAAAGTAAGAGGGGTAGGGACAGCTGTCTCAGGTAGGAGGTGTGTAGACTCTCCCTAGAAGTCCCCAGACTGGTTTGACCCATTGCTCCCCACTGTTCAAAAAAAGAACTAAATAGGTTTCTTTAGGAGCCTCTATTGTTATTTTAAATGCTCAATCAGAGCAGAAATCAGTTGTGGTAAGACTGTGTTTCTACCCAGCCTGCTAGGAGCTAAACATCACTGAGAGCTGAAATCACTTGATATGGGGCAGTGTCTCTGCCCAGCCTGCAAACAGCTAAAAATCACTAAGATACTGAGGTGCAGAGGTCACAGCAGAGAGGCCAGTGGCAGCACAAGGTGACTGACAGTCAGCTTGTGACCGAGTGGCTGGTGAGGCAGTGAGCAGAGCAAGCAGCCAGAAGGGTGGCTGGCAGAGAGGGTTAGCGAGCGAGTGCCCAAGCAGCAGAGCCAGTAAGGTGCCTCTATCCCCTCTCCATCCAGGGTGGCAGGTGAACTCTGCAAATGCACCTCTGAAACCCTGGGTCTGCACTGACCAAGGACACTTGATGGGGTGCAGAGAAGGGTCGGGCATGTGAGAGGGGCCTTTGACTTGCTGGACCTTAAAGACCTGAGAGGAAAAGGACACTGCCAAGCTTACTTGGGTGGGTCTGTTCCTCGTGGTTTATCTTATAAACCCTCTTTGCAGCATTTTCCCAATTAACACAAGTTACTTCCCTCTTTAAAAAGTTCTTTTCTATGCTCAGACTCTGTGCTCGTGAGTGGGGAAGTTTTGCTCTCAGAGGCATCGGTGGTGTGTAATGTTCACATGTTACTGGGTGGGGGCTCGAGCCAGTTCTCTGTTGTATCAATGGAAAGGAACCCATAGATATTGGACCAGGCCGTGGTTGCTGCTGGCTTCGCCTGGCAGAAGGGTTACACCCAGAATATTCTGAGCTTGACATATTGGGGGATACAGCCACACTCTCAGTGCTTCATGTTTTCTTTTTTAAGGCAGATCCCTTTGATGTAAGTCAAATAAATGTCTGATTCTCAAGGAGAGAACACAGCTTCCCACTGTAAACCCACATCTGTATCCTTTTCCAAACTCGACTGATTTTTTACAATTATCCCTCTCTGTCCCAGCCATCTTGCTGTAGCACCAGTAATGGAGTTGCTCTCCAAAGACTCCATTGACTATACTTCGCCTGGGTTTGTAGTAGAGTTGAGGCTCTGTAAATACTTAATACAATTCCAGACTGTGTTACGTTTTCAGACATCTTCTCTAGGGCTGACGGGAAGACTGTGGATTCACCAGGCCCTTGCCCCTAGAAATTCAGTAAAATATCACTAAAATGTGGTAATTTTCATTCTGTTACAGGATTTTCTTCCCCCAATGTAGTCTTGCTCAGCACGGAGCACGATGTAGGCCTTGCTGGAGCCCCAGGCCCAGCTAAGTGTGAACCAAAGGCTGTGACCAAGAGTAGGCCTGGCCTGGGCAATACAGCAACACACCTGGTTCTGGATAACACCAAATTAGCATGGTCTGACTGGAGATGATGGTACAGGACACCCAGAGTTCTCAAGTACGCATGAACATGTCCTAGGAGATGGTGCAGGCAGGGCCGGTGCAACCATTAGGCAAACGGCGGCTGCCTGGGGCACTCGTGTTTGGAGGCGCCTAAAAGCCCCTCAGGCGGGAGGTGAGGTGAGCTGGGGGGGTCACGCAGAGAGGGTTGCCCGCAACTAACGGGGGCGGGGGGCGCGCACAGGGGAACCGCTCCCTGCCCCAGCTCTCCTCCGCTGCGCACACAGCCCAGCTGTAAGTCCCTCCAATCGCGCCGCAAGCCTGGGCAGGGAGGAGAATTAGGCAGCGCCGGCGTGCTCAGTGGAGGAGGCGGAGCCGAGGTGAGCTGGGGCGGGCTACTCAGGCAGGGTTAGCTTCTGCAGGAGGTCTCCCCAGGCAGGGTTAGCTGCAGGGGAAGGGCGGAAGTCTCCCAGGCGGGTTAGCTGCCCTGGGGCAGGGAGGAGAGGGTTAGCGTCCGCGGTGGGGTGGGGGGTAAGCTGCTGCAGGGGGGGCTCCCTGAGTGGGGGGCTGAGTTAGCTGCCATTTTGGGGGGGCGGGGTTAGCTGGGGGGGTGCAAGGTGGAAGTTTCACCTAGGGCGCGAAACTTCCTTGCACCAGCCCTGGGCGCAGGGACACACTGATCCTGAGTAAGATAAGAAGGAGAGGATTATCCTTTTGCTAGCCAATTCCAGGGGTAGTGCAGAAACCAGGAAAGTTCCCTACAATAGCAGGACCATTCTCCCGCTTACACTTACACACATGGGTGTGTCTAGACAGGAGTTTTGAAGTCAATGGGGTTAAGGTCAGCCATGAGTGTGGGGGGAAGGGACACAGTGGTGACCTTGCCCAGCTACATCAGCCTAAAAACTACAGAGACCCCTTACAGAGGAAAATAGCAGATACAAAACTGTCCCGGTAAAAAGATGTGGGATGGCTCTCAGTGATTTTGCTCCATAGTGAGCCAGCTCTTACTCTGGCTGTGAGAGGGCTCAGTGAGGTGGGGATCCAGGTGCAGCTGGTTGGGGCTTGTCGGGTGGGGATTCGGGTGCAGGTTGCTCGCAGAGATCACCCGCAGAGATCAAATCCACAGACATCACCCGGATCCATGGAACTTAAGGAGTTCCATTTTTGAGAAAGAAAAATTAAAGAGAAAACCTCAGGAGATGGAGGAAAGGAACAACGTATCTATTGTAGGTAACACTTTAGAAAGAAAATTGAGAAGGAAAATAGAACAGTTGTCTCAGGCACAATGAGCCTTATCCCAGGAGAAAGGGATTAGTGAGAAGTTAAGACAAAGAGTAAGTAAGCCAGACATGTCACAAACCCACCTGCAGTTGGACCGCTTATTACAAGAAACTCAGGGAAGTGTAGACGTTGCTGTGAAGGGCTGTAAGGAGGCAATCCTAGATATCAGGACCTCTCCGGAAAGGTGAAAATCTTTGTGACCTGAAATACCAGCAAGTAATTTTGACACCTTTAAGTCAATTGAGTCAGAAGGAATAATGAACAAGTGGCATAATTCATTTTGAAGCTGATATACCCATTGTACCCCAAGCCACTTTAGAGCCAAAACCAGAATCTCCACAGAAACCTGCCTATACCCAACCGTCAGACGGTGCCGGCACCTGCCCCAATCAAAAAACAGTATAAAAGGTTAAAGCAAAACTCCCCACCTAAATTGTCCACTGTAGAAGCTGCCCAAACACAGGAAACACTGGTTCCTTTGAAAAAAAAGACAAAGGAAATCCCACATATAACTGTGTAAGCAGAGTCAGGATGAGCTCTACCCTGACATCTGGTGGTGAATTATGGGAAGTGTGGAAAGAATTTCAGGGAGATTATTTGCATGGGCACGCCCAGCATAGCCCAAGGCAGCCTGGGATGGTTATTTTGACAGTTCTGGGATCCCTAATTTCTTTGTTATTGGGGCAGGGTAAATAAAGTGTTGCCACCTGATTATGTGAATGAGGAACTACGAGATTGCTTTATGACAGAGATGTCTCAATATAAATTAAGTGACACTTGCTAGACAAGGGACATGGGTTCCAAAACCCAGTGAATTGAGAGAGGTTGGGGATTGGAGTGTCTCCACATCAATTGTGTGTCTGCTGCTCTCCACTGTTAAAAAGTAGAGCTAATTTGGATTCTGTTAGGAGTCCATCTAGAGACTACTGAGCTGAATTCAGGTTGGGCCAATGGTGTACCAGCACCAGGGCTCCCCTACCGAGAGCTGAGCTGAAATCACTGAGTGCTGTGTTAACTATTGCTAAGCAGCTGGCAGAGCAGAGCAGTTTGCAGCATGTTGGAGCAGCCCATGAAACAGTGAGTGGACTAAAGTGGTTAGCAGAGATGGCTGGAGGAGTGGCACAGCTGGTGTAGTGGAGCTGGTTGTGGTGAAGGCTGCAGCAGAACTTCATGGAGAGGCAGAGCAGTTGGGTCTGGCCCACATAAGGTGCCCCTTAACACCTTGTGTGGACTACCCCCCTCCCCCCATTTCCACCCAGGCTGGGGGGGCAAAACTCTGCAGATAAACTTTTGAATTCTGGTGTGGCACTGACCGGAGACTTTCAGGTTGTTGGACTTTGGGGCGATTGGGCTTAAGACCCTAAGGGGGAAAGGACATTGCCAAATGTACTTGGAGGTGGGTTTTTGCTTATGGTTTATGTTATAATCCTGTTTGTGGTGTTTCTCCAATGGGATGCCACATTGCTTCCTTCCTTTATTAAAAGGATTTTGCTACACTCAGACTCCGTGCTTGTGAGAGGGGAAGTATTGCCTCCTAGAGGCGCCCAGGGGGTGTGGTATGTAAGTGTCCCAGGTCACTGGGTGGGGCTCGAGCCGGTTTTGCATTGTGTTATTGAAACGGAACCCCTGGATACTGAACCTGGCCCTTGTTGCTGCCAACTCAGAGGGGCAGAAGGGTTACAACTGTAAAGGAGGGAAAAAATCAACTTCTAATTCGAAACCTTCAGGATTGAGTTGTCGTGTCTCTCCAGTCGCAGGGATAACAAATGTAACAACACTAAATGCCATTGCAAAATTGGGAGAACAAAGGAAAAAGGCGTTCCAGAGCAAGCAGAGGAGTTCCAGAGCTGACTCCGCCAAAGGAGACCCAGAGCAGAGCAGAGGATGGAGATGGATGGTAGGAGAGAGATCACTTGATCCTCACCTGTTAGGTTCACTCTCTCTGGGGCACCTGGCATTGGTAACTTTCAGTGGACAGGATACTGGGCTGGATGGACCTTTGGTCTGACCCAGTATGGCCGTTCTTATATTCTTATATCTCCAATCAGCTTTTTGTGTAAGTTTCTCTATAGGTGCTGATTTGGTAAGCAAGGTCCAAGCACACTTGCTAGATCGGGTCCCACAGGTGAGTTAGGTGCAGGAACACCTGTTTCCCCTGATTCATGAAATGCTCTGGGGCTGGGATGGGGCTGCAGTGCACATGCTCAGAGGCAGCAACAGGAGCCTGGGGAATTGGTTATTGGAGAAATTTAGGTGCCGAGTGAGTTTATGTGCCTGCAGCATTCATGGGCTGCTGAACAGAGGCTCTGTGAATCCGGGGTTGGGGTCTGATTCTGGGACTGAGGTGCCTAAAGTGGCAGCTAGGTATGGATAGATATCGGCTGTCCGGCAATCTCTGGGAGAGATGACAGGCTTCTCTGGAGGCTGCGCCTGATTTGCAACACATCGCTGGGGTAGTTGTGGTCAGTAGAGATGGATCTTATAATGACAATCAGGTGTGTAACCCTATGGAAGTGTTATGGTCATCTTTATGATTAGAGATGTGACAAAATACAGCAATATTTTTGTTTTCACACAAGGGTTTTAAATATTCTGTAGTTTCCCTGTCCCAAAAGCTTTTATAATTTATAAAAATTAAGCTCGAAATCAAATTAACAGGAAATTAGACTTTCATCTGTGCACCCCCAGATCTACCCTCTGATATACATGCATAACAAAGTGCCTAGAGCTCCCACACAGACGTGGGTCGTTGTACAGGGCTGACACAGGGAGGCTGTGCATCCCAAAGCTTACACTAGGGCAAACAAAGTTGGTAGAAGAAAGAGAGGTAGAGTGACTTGCCCATTGTCACACACAGCAGGCCAGGGGCAGAGCTGGGATGAAGCCTTGGCCCCACTCCCAGTCAGCTGCCGCCACTGCCCCAGCCTCTCCCTCAGGTCATAGGTACTGGACAGATGTAACTGCGGGCAGATTGTATCATTGTCTAAAGCACTGTGCAACCTGTTGTCTAGAGATGAATTGAGCAGAAGTGTCTGTATTAGGATAAGTGAAGAGTAGAATGAAGGATGTTACAAATACCTGACTTTCCAAAGTGTGGTCTGAGTCCCTGGCAGGCTGCTGACCGAGCAAGGCTGGCTGCAGTTGTGGAACTTAATCCGCAGTGTTCAGAATACAGGAAATAGTTTGACTTTAGCTAACAAACCTCCCTGCAGACTTTCACTTTCGGAACTAACAGCGTTTGGTTTTTTCAGGAAATAGGGCCTGAGCTAATCCACTGACGTCAGTGGAAAGACTCTCATTGATTCAATGCGTGGATCAGCCTGTCAGAGTCAAATACATATCTAGAGTAAGGCCAGGGCTCCTCGAGTATCCCAAAACACCTGTTTTCAACGAATCCACAAAACTACCCCATTATCCTCTGTGCTGTCGTTCAAGGCTCTCTTCCCTCTTCTAGCTGTTAAAGCCAACCAATTGCTACTTGGCTCCAACTACAGTAATGTAGATAATGAGCGTACTCACTAGGTACAATTGGCAGAGCTTCAGAACTTGGTCTGGCAAGACGGAGCCTGGAACAATAATAATTAAAACTAAAGCAGGGCTGCCCAGAGGATCAGAAGGCCTGAAGCAAAGCAATTCAGGGCCCCTTCCATAAAAAAGAAGTTGCCAAAACTAGTACTAAATAGAAAAAACAAATTGCCCCACTTGCCCCCTCCTCCCCGGGAGCACCTGGAAAAATAAACATAAAAGCCTTCCGCATCATGAACAATGGTCTGCTTTCCTCAAAATGTGTTGTGTTTTTTATAATGAACGCTGAAAGTAGCTGCCAAAACCTGAACGTGGTGGGTTTCAGAGCGTGTGGCCAATATCTGCTTGCTGTGTTTGCTTAAGAAACAATAAAAAAAATTCTGCTTAAAAAAAAAAATCCAAAACTTTTGAACCACCTCGCTTGTGACCAAATGCCTGAGCCCCAGTCAGAAGATTTCCCAGGTTCTGAACTCGTTGGCTTCCTGACTCATATCTCTCCATAAACTCTGGGTTCATTAGCTAGAACAAAAGAAGGCCATACTGGGTCAGACCAAAGTCCATCCAGCCTAGTATCCTGTCTACTGACAGTGGCCAATGCCAAAGGCCCAGAGGGAGTGAACACTAAACAGGAAGGACAAGTGATCTCTCTCCTGCCGTCCATCACCACCCTCTGACAAACAGAGGCTAGGGACACCATTAATGGACTTAACCTCCATGAATGTATCTGTTCCCTAGAGACTGGCTCCACGGGGTCCCTCACAAACTGGAGACAGTTACTGTGGGTTTGTCTTTAGTACAGCTTATGTACATACTCCACGAACTGAGCATTTGAGCTTGTTCCAGAATCTGGGATGAGCCTATGTTGTGAAAACTGAAATGCTCAAAATAGCACATGCATGTGAATGGGCATAGAGTGGTAAAATTAAATTAACCCAGGGCTAAAGGCTAATCAGGGCTAAAGGCAGAGAGAGGCCTGGAGCCAGAACTGGAGGGCCCAGACCCAGGAGGAGGCCTGAGAGGCTGGAGGCAGTGAAGCCTGTGGCCAGAGGTGAGTTCCCTCAGGTGAGGAGGAAGCCAGCGGCAGTGTTAGTAAAGCCTAGGAGGCGTTTGGAGTTTGAGGAGCTGCAGGGAGAGGGGGAAGACCTCAGCAGTCCCTCTCCTGACAGTAAAGAGTGGAGAGACCTGAGGGGAACAGGAAGGCTCCTACAGGGTGAGGAGGAAGCCCAAGCAAGGCAGAAATTGGTTTAATTTTGTTCTTTTGGTTTGGGATCCTGTTGGGTGATTCCACGGGGGAGCCCTGCAAGCCCAGTCCTGAAAGAAGTGTGAGCCGGGAGAGGCTGTGCAGACTGGAAAGAGGCTGTGGTATGAAGATATCCATGGAGGCAGCAGCAAGGAGTCTGATGGACCAGACTTTTGCTGCTAGTCAGAAGGTCCCTGGACTGGAACTGTTTAGTGGGAGGGGCGGGGTCTGCGGAAGGGGATGTGGGGCTCTGATTAGACAAACACCTGTCTGGGGTGGTCTCGGTGCTTTTGGTCCAGCCTCAGTACATAAGGCTGCACTGGATGACCTCTTGAGGTCCCTTCCAGCCCTACAAATCTATGGGTCTAAGGCAATATGGCTGCCTGTATAGCCTAGAGCAGAAACACAAGAAAACACAAAGTGCTTCACTCTCAAAGCTCAAGAGTTTACCTGAGGGATTCCCAGCCAGGTTTGAAGACAGAAGTATGTCAAGGGGATCAGCAGAGGCCTCAGCATTATTCCAACTTCCCCGGTGCAGCTGCAGGAGAATCCGTCAGGAACGTCAGTGGAGATGTGGGAGGAAAGAACACATCAAACCAAACATTCTCCTGATTGTTTCACTGTGAACTATTGTTCCACATTCAGTGACTGGGATTTCCCAGGCAGGAATTGCTAATCTCATGGATGGCAGCCCAGCCATAACAGAGGTGAGTTTGACCCTGAAATACAGTTCTCAGCTGGAGGAGTGGGGAGTAGTTGTGGGGAAATCCTGCTTTCACTTCCTAAAGGATTCTAGGGGGTGGAAATACTGTACCTAGTGCTACTGTATTTACTTGAAACTGCTGCTGCACAATACACAGAACCCAACAGGTCCGGCAGAGTGAGCCCCCAAGAGAATGGGGCTAAAATAATGATATAACTGAACAGTTTAGTGCCTCACCCAAGTGCCTGGTCAAGTGTTTGCTCAGCAACTACCCTATACACTCTGCACCTCCCTGCTTAGTTCTCCCCCATGGCTAACGGGGTGATCGACAACTCAGACGTCAAACACCAGGGCTGATCTTAGGCCCAAGGGTCAGAGCCACACAACCCTCTCAGAGACACAAACACACAGACCTCTGTCACCTGGCCCAGTCAGGGACCCAAACCCCAGCTACACGACCCACATGGAGACAAACAGCAAATGGAAAAACATACAACTCCCCAAATCCCTTTACCTCCATGCACCAGATCCACAGTGACACCCTGCAAACTCCCCTGCTTGCCTCTCCTGTTCACCTGCTGAGCTGATCCCTTGTTTAGAGGCTCTGCTGGGGAGTTGGGTCTTTGGGGGCAGATTCTTCCGGCCAGGGAAAGGGAGCCAGGCATTGGAATTTGGATCCTGGGGGAGAGCCAGTGACATGGGGACTAGGGCGTGGCAGTGTCTTGCCCAGGGAAAGCAGGGATAGAGTCAGGAATGGGTAGTAACAGAGACTTCCACTGCACACATGGAAATGCCGTCACTCCTCTGGCCTTTGCCTGTAAAGGAGAAGGTGGGGGCCGGAGCTCTCTCTCCCTTGGTGTAGCTGAGGGGTTGGCTTGGTGGGGTAACTGTACATGGGATGATGGGATGGATGTGCACACAGAGTGAATGGATATGAAATGTAGGGGTGTGATGTGTGTACTGAAGGGAAGGGAAACCACCTTCCTGTATACAGTACTATAAAATCCCTCCTGACCCTAGGCACCAAATCCTCTTACTTGTAAAGGGTTAAGAAGCCCAAATACCTGGCTGGCACCTGACCCAAAGAACTAAAAAGGGGACATGATACTTTCAGATCGGAGGGCGGGGGAGGCTTTGGTTTGTTTGTTCTTTGTCTGTCTATTCTGTGTGCTTGCCAGAGACAGATCAAGAAAGCAAGCAATCCAACTCCATTAGGATTTGTTAGTACTAGCAAGGGAATCCATTGGCTTGCTTTTATTTTGGCTTGTGATTTTCTCCATGTTGAGAGGGAGGTGTATTCCTGGTTTTCTTTTTGTAACTTTAAAGTTTCGCCCAGAGGGAAATCCTCTGTGTTTTGAATCTGCTTTCCCTGTGAGATTATCTTCCATTCTAATTTTACAGAGGTGCTTCTTTTGCCTTTTTTTTTTCTAATAAAGTTTTGGGTTTTTTTAGAATCTGATTGGTTTTTTTAGTGTCCTAAAAAACCGGAAGGTTGGTCTGTGCTCATCTTGTTTATTCTCAAGCCTCCCCAGAAAAGGGAGTGTTGGGCTTGGGGGGATATTAGGGGGGAGTAGGAACTCCAAATGGTCCTTTCCCTGAGTTTTGTCTAATCACTTCGTGGTGGCAGTGTTACCTAATCCAAGGTACAAGGGAGAATTTGTGCCTTGGGGAGTTTTTAACCTAAGCTGGTAGAAATAAGCTTAGGGGTCTTTCATACGGGTTCCCACATCTGTACCCCAGAGTTCAGAGTGGGGAGGGAACCCTGACAGGATAGAAAATGAATCTAAATACATTTCATATTTCTATTAAAAACAAAGGGCCGGGTGATGCTTCGTTTGAAATGGCTCTCCCACAGTAGTTTGACATAGCCGAAAATATCTGAGCTTTGACACATTTTGGGAGATACAGCGACATTCTCAATGGTTCGCATTTTCTTTTTTAAGGACTGGGTCTCCTTTTTTAATGTAAGTACAAATAAATGCCTGATTCTCAAGGAGAGAACACAGCCTTCCCACTGTAAAACCCCACATCTGTATCCTTTTCCAAACCTCAGACTGATTTTTTACACATTTCCTCTCTCTGTCTCAGCCATCTTGCTGTAGCACCAGTAATGGAGTTGCTCTCCAAAGACTCTGTTGGCTATAACTTCACCTGGGGTTTGCAGTAGAGTTGAAGGTTCTGCAAAATACTTAATACAATTCCAGATTGTGTTATGTTTTCAGACATCTTCTCTAGGGCTGATGGGAAGATAATGTCAATTTTCCCAGTCCCTGCCCCTAGAAATTCTGTGATATATCACTAAAATGTGGATAAATTTTCATTCTGTTACAGGATTTTCTTCTCCCTAATGTAGACTTCTCTCAGCACAGAAGCACGATGTAGGCCTTGCTGGAGCCCTAGGCCTAGCTAATAGTTTGAACCAAAGGCTGTGAACCGGAGTAGGCCTGGCCTGGCCAATATAGCAACGCACCAGGTACTGGCGAACACCAAGTAAGCACCTTCTTGACTGGAGATGATGGTACAGGACTCCCAGGGTTCTCTAGTATCGCTCTGAACACATTCCTAGGAGATGGTACAGGGACACCCCGATCCTGAGTAAGATAAGGATGGGATGACAGTATAGTGGATGGGGATGTTTTGGTGGAACTAGCAGGTACCAGGATAAGGCCAGTAACCAACCACGTCTGGAGTGCAATACATCTATATTCATGTATATAAGGAGAAGCCATAGGGGGCACCTTTGTCCAGTTGAGGGGGCGTTGTCCCAGTGCACTGATTGGAGGGTTCCATTGTCGCAGGGATATTACATGCTTAGTGTTCCTGGCAGCGTTAATGGGGCGCAGGGCCGTGTGTGTGTTGAGAATCAACCTGGCCGGATCAAGCACTTTGCCAACCAAAACCGACACTGGTTCCTTATGAGTAACATGAGGCTGTGAATCACAAGCTGTGCTTCTTGCTATGCTGATAACACTGAAGCTCCAAAATAATAGAATTTAGGACTGGAAAGGTACCTTGAGAGGTCTTCTAGTCCGGCCTCGAATGGCGGGCTGGAGTATTATTAACACGCCTGACAGGGTTGTTGTGCTTAACCTGCTCTTAAAATCTTAATGATGGAGATGCCACAATCTCCCTAGGCAATTTATTCAATGTTAAGTACCAGTAATATTAGGAAGTTTGCCTAATGGTTCAACCTATGCCATGTCTGCAATTTAAGCCCTTGCTCGGTTCTCGTAATCCTCAAGAGGTTAAAAGAACAATTTTTCTCTCTCTTATTGTAACAACCTTTATATGTACTGAAACGTTAGCATGTCCCCTCTCAGTTCTCTTCTATCCAGACTACCAAACAAACCCAATTTTATTCAATTCTTTCCCTCATAGGTCTATGTTTTCTAGACCTTTTAATTGTTTTTGGTTGCTCTTTCTCTGGACTTTCTCGAATTCGTCCACATCTTTCCTGAAATGTAGCACCCAAAACAGGACACAATATTCCAGTTGAAGCTTTATCAGCACAGAAGGGATAGGAAGAATTACTTCTCGTGTGTTGCTTACAACACTCCTGCTACTACATAAGACCCAGTATGGCCATTTTTATGTTCTTGTCTCTTTCAAGGAAATAGATTAGGTTCATTTGACACAATTTGTTCTTGACATATCCATGCTGACTGTTACTTATCATGTTCTTATCTTCTAAGTGTTTGCAAATCGCTTGCTTAATTAGCTGTTCCATTATCTTTCCGGGTACTGAAGATAAGCCGACTGGTCTGTAATTCCCTGGGTTGTCCTTATTCCCCTTTTTATAGATGGACACTATATTTGCCCTTTTCCAGTCCTCTGGAATCTCTCTCACCTTCCATTACTTTTTGAAAATAATTGCTAGTGGTTCAGATATCTCCATAGTCGGCTCCTTGAATATTCTAGGATGCATTTCATTAGGTCCTGGTGACTTGAAGACATCTAACTTGTCTAGGTAATTTTAACTTGTTCTTTCCCTATTTTAGCGTCAGATCCTACCTCTTTTTCACGTGCATTCACTATGTTAGATGTTCAATTGCTACTCACCTTTTTGGTGAAAACTGAAACAAAAAAGTCATTTAACATTTCTTCCATTTCCACATTTTCTGTTATTGTTCACCCCACTCATTGAGTAACAGGCCTACCCTGGCATTGGTCTTTCCCTGGCTTCTAATATATTCATAAACTGTTTTGTTTTCACTCTTTATGTCTCTAGCTAGTTTAATCTTGTTTTGTGCCTTGGACTTTACTTTGCCCCTACCTACTTGGACAGCAGCACTGAGCAGCTGTAATAACTCAGCAGTGTTACCACAGCAATGACATTCAACAGCACTTAACACATAATACTGCAGATGTTTTTCTATATGTTATTTATTTAAGGTGTACCTTGTAAATGTATTGAACAGTACCTTCTGTGAGGAGACTGCTGGTTCCTCACAAACTCAGAGGCAGGGTAGTAGTATATACCTTGATAGTATTTATCACCATGTATTTTTGACAGGTTTCCATGACACATTTTAGGCTTCTGTCTCACCCTCCATTTCCATTCCTGTTTGTGTTGAGGCCCAGGGTGTGTTTAAAAAAAAACAAGGGAATTCCCAGAGGAAAAAAACTTTGGTCCAGACCCTCAAAAGTATTTCGATTCCTAATTTTCACAGATTCCAATGGAAGTTAGGAGCCTAAATAAGTTTGAGGCTCTGGGCCTTTGTTACCAAGTGATGGCAGAGCTAAAGTCTCTTAAACGTTTAAAAGTAATAGACCCCAGCTGTGTGTCTGTGTCACTCTCTTGTGAGCAGCAGCACTGCCACCGCTTGCCTCTGAGGATAGCTATTCCAGGAGGTCTGTGGCTAATGCTGCTTTGTCACCCCACTCTGATAGTTTTCATTTCCACTGAATTGAGAAGGATGTGGCTACTAGGGGCTGAGGGCTACTGGCTTCACACCTCCCTGAAGATGAGAGGGGTGGGCAGGAACTGAGTTCACACCTTTGCTGCTGCTATTGGGTTTAAGGTGACTTGCAAAGGGGGAAACAAACTGTGTTTGTATTTTGTTTGTCTCTCACATCTTTAAGATAGACAAAGGGGACCTGAATCTTTTAAAATTCTGGTTGTTTCGTTTTGTACTTCAGAAATGTGGAGAATATCAAGCCTTTTTGTTGTTGTTGTTACTAAAGAACTCCTTGGAGGAGGAGAGAACTAGGTGGGAGTATTTTCATCCCTCAGTGAAAGGGCATCAGGGTTTTCACACAGAGAGTTTTTCTCCCAAGTGTGTGTCAGACATTTGAGTTAAATAGGTGTAGAAAAATCAGGCCTTTGGGCTTTTTTATTACATCCCCCAATGACTTCAGATGGAATTGGAGGCACCCAGCTTAAAGATCTTCCAGTTCTCCTGCAGCCAGGACCTGAATTTCCAACACAAAACTAAAGCAGGAAAAATCTTTGCCAATGAAGGAGTGAAGGATAACCCCCACCTTTTCTCCATGACAAAGGGTTTGTTCTGCTGCTTATTTGCCTTTTGAGAGTCACTTTCAAAGATTATTCTGGATGGGTTTTTTTCTCCCTTCCATGCTCCAAATTTGATCAATGTTTTCATAAAGACAACCCATCAAACTACCAGATTTAATCTAGCAGACAAAGGTGCGATGAGACCCACTGGTTAGAGCTGAAGTTAGCAAAGGTCCAACAGAAAAGAAGACACATTTTTACAGGGAGAGCAATTAACCTTTGGACCAGTTTGCCACAGGCCATGGCAGATTCTCCATTTAAATGGAGCCTGGATGTTTCTCTAAAAGACATGTTGTAGCTCATAGAGAGGTGATTGGCCTCAATGCAGGAATCACCAAGTGAGACTCTGTAGGTAGTGTCACAGGTCAGAGTCTGATCAAATGCTCCCTTCTCGCCTTCAAAACTGTGAAGGTATCTGTGAACTAGAGCAGCAGATGGAGAAGAGACAGAGCCTCCATGAAAGCCACTAGGGACTTCACTGTTACCTCACTTTTATGAGGGATGCGCTCACGTACTGCAGTGATGAGCAGCAGGAGGAGACCTTACAATCGATAGAATCTGGCCCTGTCATTCTGAGTGAGCTCTGTTGCATTGATAACAGGGGGCTGACACGTGTTTCGATACTTGGGCTTAGAAATTTACCTAGATTGTGAGCTCAACTGTGAGAAAGGTCAAGAGATGTAAGAACAATTGAGATCAACAAATGTTAATGGGAAAAGTTGTCAAAGGGGCACATGCCAAATTAGTCCAGACAAAAAGATCTTCTAATATAATTCAAGGGCCGTGTGAAGATCGTGCCTAGTAAACAAGGAAAACGTGGGACTGGACGTGGATGAACCAGAATCGGTGTGTTGTAAATTAGGCTCAACTCATGGACCAGGCAATGATGGATAGGCTATTTCACCCACCGGTCCCCTTTTGGGGCCTGCCCCAAGAGACTGTGGGGGGAGGCTGGCTACCTACATAGCAGTCTAGTTAGAACTTGTGACAAAATAGGGTGTCATTAATTACAGCAAATTTATTAAATAAGTGGCATCAAACATCAGCTCAGCACAGCAGCTGCTCATGTCTGCAGCCCAGATGACACAAAGCGGGGGTTCAGAGTGAACTATAACAGGGGATGGACGCATAGTAAATACCGCCAAGTAGGAGGCTTTGTCTGTAAATGCAGAAAGCAAATCCAGCGGAAGATTTCCCATGCCTTCTAGTGGTGATCTGTTGACAAAGCATTGGCAGGCTGCAAGTTCCCAAGCTGGGGAAGGTCAGCTTACTGCCCATCAAGCCCTGGCTGTTTAATAGCATATTGGAACATAAGTGGGTTGCACAAAGGACCGAAAAAGAGCAAAGCAAGCATTTCACATGGTTTCTGCTTCAGTATATCCAGCTCGAAGTGCTCCGGATGTCAGATTCTGCGTGAAATCCTTCGCAGCACTAGGCCCACCGTCGCCCTTTCTTTCCTGGAATGCAAAGAGAAGGCCTGTGTTAACTGCAGTCTGACTCAGCCTGGGCCGTCCAGGAGGGGCAAGTGGGGCAATTTTCCCCAGGCCCTGGGCCCTGCAGGGGCCCCCAAGAGAATATAGTATTCTATAGTATTGCAACTTTTTCTTATGGAAGGGGCTCCCGAAATTGCTTTGCACCAGCCCCCCTGAATCCTCTAGGTCGCCATAGACTCAGCCTGCTTAGCGACCTCATTGGGAAACCCTTGGGATAAAACGCCCCAGAAACAGCAGCTCCCATGCCAGCCTTTCACAGTTGCATTCACAGTAAAATGGTCACTGGGGTTCACTCGGTAGGTGAGAGCTAGAACAAGCTGGACACTGGAGAGCAGCACGCTGAAGATACTGGAAGCAACCACATCTCTTTGCAGGGGTATAAGGAAGAGCTCACCCACTGAGGAAAGGTTATTGATTGTGGTGAAGGCAGGAGGCTGGGAGTCACCATCTCTGCCATTGATTAGCGACCTGCAGTTCCCACACCTGTGCAGTGCGGGTTCTGCCAACATCCCCGGGATGCTGCCGGGATGCGCTGAATCCTTGCAAGGAAGGCATGGTAGGAGAGCAGTGGATTACTGCTGCCATGTATATGAGGAGAACCACAATGCCCTTTGGGAGAGCAGAAAAAGCCATGTGGAGGGGTTCCCGTCTAACCCCATCAGAGAGATGTCACCGCGTGCTGCAGCATCGACACACTCCATTAGTCCAGCGGATGAACAGAAAAATGGGTGTGTGGCTAAGACCATGGGCAGGTGCTCAGAAGATCTGAGTTCAGTCCCTGGCCCTGCAGCGAACTCCCTGGGAGATCATGGCTAGGCCACTTGATCTATTTGGTTTTTCCATTTCCCATTGGTAAGAGAGGAGCAAGGATCCTTCCTTTCTCCCACCTGTTGTCTGTTTTGTCCATTTAGGCTGAGAGCTGTTCAGGGCAAGGCTCTGTGTTTTATAGCACAACCAGACTCTGATCTCACGCTATGCACTACTAGAATACAGATCATAACTTTCTTCTTCTTGCCTAGGCAGTAACAAATCTCTTCCCAGCCTGGCTCCTGGAGTTAGAAAGGCCCTTCATGAATCGCCCAGTCAATTCTAAAACATGTCTAGCCTCTCTCTCAGTCTGCCTAACACCAGAATGAGAGATGGCTTAGTGATGGCTGAAGGACATTCATCACCCCCCCCACACACTTGTTCTTCTCTCCCCTGCCCCCTCCCTGCCCTCAGAAACCCCACCCGCCCAGCAGATGTGGGGTGGCAGTAGTTGACACAGGAGCATCTTATGCTGCCTTAACACCAGCAAGAGAAATTCTCTGCTGGCCGCCACCTTTTGCGCCACCTGAGATTGCCCCAGAATAACCTGATTCCAGGAGCAAGGGCTTAAAGAAGAAACCCAACTAGCATGAGACTTGTGATAAAAAATACCCCAAGAGATGACAACACTGAAGTGACAACCCAGGGTGGGGGGAATTGGACCCAAAGTCTCCTACTGACCTTCTATGTAGGCGCAGTTGTAAAGGCTGAAGGTCCGGTTTGTGCTGTGCAGGACAAACATGTTGCTGTTCTTGTCCTGGGTGAAGTGGAACACCCTAAATCTCTCATAGACTGGAATCAGCACTTCTCTCTCATCTGGGATATAAGAGATGTTTGTGATGGGGACCCCAAAGCACGTCCGGATGGTGAAGAATGTGGCCGAGCCAAACCTCTGAGCTACGTCCCAGTCTGAAGATGATGAAGTAAATGTCCCAAACCGGACCATGTCACCTATCTCATTGGGTTCGTAGTGGAGAGAACGGACTCCCCGGTACACCTCCGTCTCGTACATCTCAGCACAGTCTCCCTTCAGGAGCTGCAACGCTCTGGTCAAATAAAAATGAAGGGCTTTGAATGGGAAATGTTTGAGATAATAAGCTCGGGATTTACCAGCCTCTCTCACAGCTTTGTTGAATTCCTGGTACAAAGGTATCTTATCTCCGCTGGTATAGGCCAGGACTGCTATTCCATTCTCATCCTTAAACCCTATAGGCAGAATGAGGTTTTTCTTCTTATTATTCCATTGTTTTTTTGCAGCTTCCCAACTTTTGCTAAACATCTTGTGCGTTGATTTCTCTTGCCGCAGCAGTTTAGACTTGATTATATTTTCCATTACTTCTGTGCAGCCGATATACTGGTCATCAAAAGCATCGTATGCCATGTCCAGCACCGGCTGGCAATTCACCTGGAATGACACAGCATATCAAACACTGGGGGTGGATGGCTGCAGGGCTCCCAGCATGGCTAGCACCAGTGGAACTGGGCTGGTCCAGCCACCATGAGACATTTTTTCTGAATTTCCCTGGTATAAACAAGGCGAGAGAGAGAGCGCCCCTCACCAAACAAACTCATAAGTAGGGCCCTACCAACTTCATAGCCATGAAAACAGCATCACGGACTGTGAAATCTGGTCTCCCCCCATGAAATCTGATCTTTTCTGTGCTTTTACCCTATACTATACAGATTTCACGGGGGAGACTAGTATTTCTCAAATTGGGGGTCCTGACCCAAAAGGGAGTTCCGGCAGTCACAAGGTTATTTTAGTGGGGGTTGCAATATTGCCACCCTTATTTCTCTGCTGCCTGCAGAGCTGGGCGGCTAGAGAGCAGTGTCTGTTGGCCAGGCACTCAGCTCTGAAGGCAGCGCTCCTCCAGCAGCAGCCCAGAAGTAAGGTTAGCAATACCATACCAGGCCACCCTTACATCTTCACTGCTGCCTTCAGAGCTGGGCAGCTGGAAAGTGGCGGCTGCTAGCTGAGGGCCCAGCTCTGCAGGCAGCAGCGCAGAGGTAAGAGTGGTAATCCCATACCATGCCATCCTTACTTCTGCTGCTCTCCAGATGCCCAGTTCTGAAGGCAGCGCCGCCACCAGCAGCAGCACAGAAGTAAAGGTAGCAGCACCACAACACCCCCTATAATAACCTTGCAAACCCCCCAAAACTCCTTTATGGGTCAGGACCCCAACAATTACAGAACCATGAAATTTCAGATTTAAATAGCTGATATCATGAAATTTACGACTTTTAAAATTCTAGGACCGTGAAATTGACCAAAACGGACTGTGAATTTGGTAGGGCCCTACTCATTAGCCTTGTTTATACTTGGGAAATTCTGAAAAAACAAGGCTCAAGAGTGTGAGAGAAAAAGTGTGTCCCCCTTAACCTCCCCACCCCCGCCATACACATAGTATTTCTGTTGAGAGATTCAGTAGTCGCAGCAGAATACAAAGTGAATGAGATCCGGGCACAAAGAAAAGCTTAAATTCTCAGAGACTTTCCTGGGGCCCCTGTGACGTTATGAATGTAATATAATATCTCATTGAAAAGTGACAGGGCCAGAAAGAGTTAATTAACTCACCTCACCGACTGACCTGACCCATGGATGAACCTTAAGAACTGGTTAGCAAGATATGTAAATGAACAGAGCTTTGAAATGCAAGTCTGCACTGTTAGAGGTAGAAGGGTAG
>NC_133769.1:367704223-367718544 GCF_003597395.2 Chelonoidis abingdonii | reverse complement strand
GCTTCAGAAATCGACGTTAGCCTCGGAGCATGGACGCACAACGCCGAATTACTGTGCCTAGTGTGGCCGCAAGAAATCGAAATTATAATATCAGTTTTATAAAACCGATTTTAGCAAATTCGATTTTATCCCGTAGTGTAGACGTGGCCTAAGTAGTGGAATAACCACCAGCGTTTGGGATTTGTCTGCCCTGTTTTGTTTGCAGTTCACCCTAATTGAGTGACCTTAGCTGGCTCTCACGGGCCACACCGTCACAGCCCCCCATGCCCTACCCCCATTTGTGACTCCGGGCTTCAGCTGCGGAGTGGGGAGTCTCAGGGTCCTACAGGGGGGCGGTCAGGACTCAAGGCTTAAGCCCTGTAGTGGTGGGGTACTGGGACTTTAGCCCCACAGTTGGGGGGGGGGGTCACCAGGGTTTGAGGCTTCAGCCCTGTGGTGGTGAGGGTGCTGGGACTTTAGCCCCATAGGTGTGGGGGACACTGGGGCTCAGAGTTTCAGCTCCACGGGGCATGCCGAGGCTCCTATGGGTTTGAAAATATTGACCTCAGCTCCAGCCCCGACAGCCCCAGCTAAATTTAATTCCTGGTACAAAGCATTTCCTGGGTGAAGGCATCTGTTCTGCAGTGAGGTTCCAGAGGAGGCTAGACTAATCCAGGTCTGACCACCATTAGGAAACACAGACATACCTTCCTCTTGGACAGAACTTCTCCACCAAACCCAGGACAATATTCCCAGCATCAGCCAGCTCATTCTACCTCCTCCAGTGCTCCCCCCACAAATAAACCAAGAAAAAACCCTGATCCAAACAGAGTTTTCTATAACCCCAGAAGAGAAAGGAGCCAGAGACTCCAGGAAATCCCCCAAGGGACCTCACCATTGCCAAATCCTTTTAGATGGAAAGTTGTCAGGTACTAGGGTCAGTACAAAGATCCATAACTAGACAGCATTGGGTCTCACCAACATTACAGCTTAGATTGAGTTACCTGAGGGATGTCCATCAATGTGTGAGTGCAAAGGTAAGTCACGGTGATCAGCAAAAATGTCATCTTCACCTGGGGGACAGGAAGAAAATTCCACAAGAATCTCAACACCAACCAAGAGAAATGTCTGCCCTGGCTCCCTTGTTCCAAGGTGATTGGGGTCATTTATGGAGACTCCCCTGAGGCACCTCAGGAGAGGGATGGGTATCCGGAGAGGAGGAACTCTTGTAAACAAGCAAAGACCTTTACAGGCTGGGGAAAGAGTTGGGCAAAAACTTTCCTTTGCTTCTTTCTGAAGTTAAAATACAGACGTGTTTCATTTCCTTAGGACTAAATTTTGAGAAGTCACGAGTTATTTTTAGCAGTGTAACTTGAGACACCTTGAGAGCCTCCCACCCCTGAGGATCTGACCACATTCAGTTCTTTTCAGTCGGGTCTCCAAAAATCATGGCCCTCAAATCACGAGACACTCTTAAAACCCTAGGTCTGAGTGAAGAGACAAGGTTGACCTGTCACCATGCTTCCTCCCAGGGGGCTTACCCCAGGGATGGACTTGACCCAAAGAGTTAAAGATGTGACTATACCTGCAGGTCCAAAGGCTAGATGGCCCTGGGAGGCTCAGAGTGAAACTCAGACCAAGGAACTCACTCTCTTATACTGTGCTGAACCTGCAGAGACTGTTCTTGTGAGTCTACGCACTCCTTCCCCACCCTCAGACAGGAAACCACCTCGCTGCCTTTCACAGTCTTCTGTTTGTCGCAGGAGCAAGAGACCACATTGCCCATATTCCAATACACCCGGAAGCCCAGCCAGCGCTGCCCAGGACATGCCAGCGTCTGGGGCAGATCCGACAGACACCCACTGCAGCCCCTGGGAGCCTTCCCATTGATTTAAACAGGGGCCCTGGATGGGACTCCAAACGCACAGGCTGAGCCATTTCAACGGATGGGGGGTTCCCCCACCTCCCTAAAGTGACTATTTCCCAGGGGACTCTCCTGCCCTTGCCAGCAGTGGAGGACACAGCTGAGCCGTTCTGAGAGCAGTTCTCGCCAGAGACCACCCCAGGGGAGCCCTTACAGTACAACGTTGTCCCTTTTGGGCCTAGGGGCTAGTCCAAGTTTGGGGCCCCCCAGGGCATTCCAGCTGGGAGCAGCAACTGCTGGCCGTCAGGTATTCCATGGCTGCAGGTCTGTTGATTTACAAAGACTGTCCCAAGTCCTGTGTCTGCGAACGCACAAGGAATCAAACAGCATTAAAAAATTTATTTTGCTCACAGATATGTAAAAAAAAAAAAATCTACCTTTGTAAATTGCACTTTTACGATAAAGAGATTGCACAACAGTACTTGTATTTTTGAATTCCCCTCCTACTATTTCTTTTATCTTTTTTTACAGTGCAAATATTTGTAATAAAAAAGAATATAAAGTGAGCCGTATACACTTTGTATTCTGTGTTGTAATGACATCAATGTATTTGAAAATGTAAAAAAAAAATCCAAAAATATTTATAATAAATGTAAATTGGTATTCTATTCTGGTTTAACAGTGCGATTAAAGCTGTGATTAATCACAACTATATGTTTTTAATCTCACAATTAACTGTGATTATTTTTTTTAATCGTTTGACAGTTCTAGTGCTTACATACAATGTTCTTTGTGGCTCTTAATGCTCTTTACAGGGAAAGGCAAATAGCAATGGGGGGAATAGCCACAGAACTGACGGGACTTGCCCAGTCACCCGGCAGGCCAATGGAAGGGCCGAGAAAATCACAGACGTCTCCTAATTCCCAGTCCAGGGTCCTCACCACTGGACCTAACTTGTTACTCTCACAGATCCTGCATCAATCTGCTCACAGTGGGTCTCAGCTGAGCTCAAAGGTTTCGGAGATGGTCTTCCAAACCAAGTCCCCGCCTTACCCCAGCCTCCACTCCCAATGGAGATCTCACTTTAGGATTGCAGAATCCACTTCTGCAATGTTAGACTCTTCCCCAGCGACAAATGACACAGCAGCACAAGACTGGTTTGCTGTATTTACTGGGACGAAACAACAGTTTATTCTACAATGTGAATACAAGGCATTAAAGACACAAAGCTGGGCTTGATTCACTCCTATTTCCACAGTGAGATAGGGTATTTATGAGCCCCTTTTCCATTGTGCATTGTTTTAAAGACCCAGGCGGAACCTACTACACTTTCTGGGCTACTAACACTAAGTTACAGATCGGAAGCCAGGACAGAGCCTGTCTGAATATTACATCTTTGAAACTTCCTGACAGTTCCCAGGCTTCAGGGATGTAGCTAGTCAATCTTCTATAGCAGACACAGCTGGGCACTAACTAAACTGGCATGAGAAATGTGCTGAAGGCTTTGATTCTAAGCTCACTGACCTCCTGGAAATGTTCCCGGGAGCACGCAGAAGCAGAAATTAACCCAGCTTGACACTCAGACCCCACTGGGAATTTGGGGAGCTGGCGATTAGAGGAGGGGGGAAAAAAACCCCAAAGCAAAATATTCTTCGTATCGCAAATTGACCAGTTTGAGCTGGAGTCATTGAGCCACAACAAGCATGGATCACCCCTTCCACCCGCTCCCCCACACACACATACACACACACGGCTTATCACGCGTCAGAGCAGAACCACATTTCCAGGCAGCAGCTGCCTGGGTTCATTAACTGGCTACCTTCTGATCGCAGAATTGCACCCATAACAGACTACGAGCAAGATCTCAGCTGGCAGGCCAGGAAGGCAGGGACTGGCTTCGGTGTCTCTAGGAATCCCCTTGATTTCCCTCCCAGACGGATACATGGGACAGTCTATACAATGGCTGCACACAGCTCACAGCACAGCCTGTCTGTCCCGCTCCAGCATCACAGTGAGCTGGGCCCTAGAGGACAAGTCAACCCCTACTCCTCCTCCGAGCACCCTGCAGCATTCCCAGCCTGGCCCTGAGGCAGGGTCCCCAACATGACAGTGCCTTGTGCTAGTCCTGTGCCACCGGGCCAGCCCCCTGCTCAGACACACTTCAAATAGATCTCCTGGCTCCTGTGCTCTCTCTCTTTCCACTGTGACCCAGGCAGCCCTCGGATCACACAATCGCTGTCAGTCAGCTGCCTCGGGGCACCCCAGAGGGGGAAGCATGTCAGTGGTGGGACAGTGGGTGGAGGTATTTTCTCCAGGGCTTTATATTTAAATTGCAAGGGCCCAGTCTGTAACACCCAAGGACTTGACATAAACATTGAATCAAAGTAAAAGAAACCCAGCTGGTGCTACAGCCCATCTGCCTAATAACTGGGCAGGGAGCTCAGCTACTCAGACATTGCTCTCTATCAAAGCAGCTGCTTGGTGGACAGACAGCCTAACTAGGCCATCAGCCACGCTTCAACCCTCACCCCCGACTCCGTGTGGGAGAGGCAGCGAGCTCCCTGCTTGCTTGGGCTGGGGCACAAGCCAGCAGGAGCAGCATACAAAGTGCTTTGGGACCCTTCGGCTGTATTATTTCTTGGCGCTGTGTCGCCGTGGAAACGTTGCCTCGAGCCACTAGAGGCTGGGGCCAGAGTCGGCTTCCTCTGCTGGACGGGAACTCGGGTCCTCTGGCTTTTCTGCTTGGTCCCCAGGAGACATCACGTGCTGGGGGCCAAGGGAGAGCGCCTTGGGGTAGGTCCCAGCAGCCCCGTCCTGGTGCACCATCACCTGGGCAGGGGAGCCTGGGCCGGTGCTACCTGAGGCCTGGCTGAAGTTCTGGAAGTTGTCCTGGACTCGCAGGATATATCTGTGCAGCACGCTGGCCCCATCCAGAGGGCTGGCGGGAGCAGGGTGGGCGGGCCGGCTGTGATGCAGGCGCTTCACCTCCGTATGCAGGCGTGACACCGACTTGTTCAGCTCGGTGATACGGTTCCCCAGGTCTGTGAACAAAGCGCAGGCACGGCCAGGTGAGGGCAGGGCTATGGGGAGAGCCAGCCCACATTGCACCCACAGCAGCCCATTGGTAACCATCACCTCTCTTAGGGCTCAAAGCATTCATGAGATTCGAGGATCCCCATCTCTGCCCTTAGACACACCCACGTGTGGAGCTGGTTCTTGGGGTGGGCAAGTAGCGTGGGCACGTTGGGCTCCAACTTCCAGGTGCCACTGTCCTTCTACCACATGGGGCGTCCACATGGACCTTCTGCAGCGTAGCACAGACCATTACTGCCTGAGCTAAAGGAGTGACTCCACTGAATGGCAGCAATAATAGGATATTATCCTTCAGGGCAATGGCCACTAGAAGGGGGAGTGGCCTACACTTTGCTGGGGTGTGACACCTGCTTCTTCCTGACCCTCATCCTGCCTCCTTCTTTCCTCCCCTCCCCACTGAATTATGGAGTCTCAGTCAGGCCCTCCTTGTTTGCCAGGGTGGAGGCGGCTCTCCAGAGCTGCCAGTTAGAGTCACAGAATTTAAGGCCAGAAAGGACCTTAGAGCATCCAGTGTGAGCTGCCATGTATCACAGGCCACCAGCCAGACGCTAAGCCCAGCAACCAAATGAGACTGGAGTATCTCAGCCCACAGCAGACTAGGCTAGACATGCCACAGGCAGCAAACAGGAGGGTCCGAGGTTCACCAATGCCTAAGGCCCCGCGCAGTGCCAGGTTTACCTTTCCTCCTGCTCTCCTCGAACTCCCGCCTGGCCGTGTCGACGTAGCGCTGCACCAGAGCCTTAATGACCTGCAGCCGATAGGAACGGCGGCTCTCCCCGCCCAGGCCAATGTCCTCCAGGACAGTGTTAGCCTGGAGAGGGTGGGAAACAAGGTTACGCAGGCACCAGGTACCAGCATAGCTTAGCATTTACCTGGCTTCTTGCAACACCGGGGGGCTCACTTGCCCCCTTCATGCAAAAATAACAGGAGTACTTGCGGCACCTTAGAGACTAACAAATTTATGTGAGCATAAGCTTTCTTGGGCTATGGCCCGCTTCTTCGGATGTGAGAATACTTACAAAATTGCCACCCGCAGATCTGTCATTGAATGTCATTTGCAACCGAAAAGCTTCAAAAACAGTCTCCACCGAGAAACTGCTGAGCTGGAATTGATACGCAAACTAGATACAATCACCTTAGGTTTGAATAGGGACTGGGAATGGCTGAGCCATTACAAACACTGAATCTATCTCCCCTTGTAAGTATTCTCACACTTCTTATCAAACTGTCTGTACTGGGCTATCTTGATTATCACTTCAAAAGTTTTTTGTCCATTACTTAATTGGCCTCTCAGAGTTGGTAAGACAACTCCCACCTTTTCATGCGCTCTGTATGTGTATATATATATCCTCAATATATGTTCCATTCCATGCATCCGAAGAAGTGGGCCGTAGCCCAAGAAAGCTTTGCTCAAATAAATTTGTTAGTCTTTAAGGTGCCACAAGTACTCCTGTTCTTTTTGCGGATACAGACTAACACGGCTGCTACTCTGAAACCTCTTCATGCAGCCATTTTACAGTCTGTGTGGGTGAAATTCACCCAGACAGGATCCAGTCAGGCAGATGGAATTCTGGAAAGCCTCTGTCCCCTACATATCCCAGGACACGACTGGAAAAGAAGTTGTTTGCAACAGACTCCAGGGGAGCACAAGCGTGAGGATAAAGCAGTCTCACTGCCAAGGTAGCTTTCCCCATGGCTCAGTCTGCAGACAGACAGACAGAGAACTTACGATGGTGGGAATCGGGGGGTAATCCTGTTGCCTCTTGGGTTTGGAGCAGCAAAGGAACCGAAAGATGCCCCTGGGGAATGCAGAAAGACATGTGTCATCGGGGGAGGGGGTGTCACCGAAATACAGCCAGCCCTGGGGACGCTACGCTCACATCTGAATCCAGGTCCAAAGGGATCCAAAATCGGGAGGAGTCTGGAGCCAGTTTCTGGTTCTGGCCCAATGGAGAGATGAGCCCCAGCCATGATGTTCAGATCTGAACCGTTCCAGAATTCAAGTTCAGGCCCTTCACCCTTCAGAAGAGATTTTATCCCCTAACTTTTAACCTCGACAGCTACCAAGCCGCGGCACTGAGAGGGTCTGCTAGCCCCAGCTGCACTGCGGCCAACATGTCCTGAGAGCTAGAGCCCAGGGGGACCCACTTCACTCCCCACAGTGACTCTCTCAGCAAGTGCTGGGCACTGGGCTGCAAATAGCAGCCTTTTAGCAACTGCCTCTGTATTAGGGTTGCCACCTTTCTAATTGCTGGTAACCAGACCCCCAAGCCCCTGCCCCGCCTCTTCCCCCAAGGCCCTGCCCACCTCATCCCTTGAGGCCACGCCCCTTCTCCACCTCTTCCCCAAGACTCCACCCCTGCCCCGCCTCTTCCCCCAAGACCCCGCCCCACAGCTTTTCCTTTGTGGAACACTCCAGCGTTCCCTGCATTAGTTCTTTTCTCCAAACCTGTCTCGGTCTCCTCAGGAGAACTGGTTGAGAAACATTTCCAAAGAAAAACAATTATTTACTTGAAATGGTTCATGAAAACTTTCCAAATGTTCCAATTTTTTTACTTTTTTCACTTTCTCCCCCCCACCCTTTTGCCACTGAAATGAGGAGAAAGGGAGAGAAAGAGGAGAAAACCAGTTAACCAAAAAAAAAATAATTCAGTTTTCTGGTTTTCTGGGTTTTTTTGGTCAGATAAAATCTGAAAAACTTCTAAAAAAATAACCCAACGTAATATTTTCCTCGCAACTTTTCATAGTTGAAAAAAGGATATTTTGGGTTGAAAATAGATTTGAACAAAACCAGTTCAGCCAGCTCGGCACAGAAGTGACTCTCTTTGCAAAGTAGCTGATCCCTAGGCTGTGAAAGGCCAGTGGCTGGATGGCCGATGGCAAAGGCCCTGGATGAGGACTCAGAAGATGTGGGTTCAATTCCCTGCTCCAGCACAGACTCCCTGTCTTATTGGAAACCTGGGGGTTGGCAGGCACAAGCCCCTCCCACAGCCTAGTGGGAGGGACCACTGGACCCAGGGACCAAATGAACACGAGGGACAACAAATGAGAAAACCAGGGAGTGAGGTGAAGGTCATAGGTTCAAAATGAGGGTACCCAGATGGGGACACTGAGCAGAGAACCCCAGACAGCACCAACTGCTCTGCAAAGGTGTTCAGGGAGCCAGTGGACACTACCCAGTGAAACCCTACCTGGGTGACTATAGTAGGGTGGTTACCCCACTCCTGCCCTGAAGGGCTTAAAACAGACCTGGCAGATGGCTGTGCCAGGGGAAAGGCTGGACTGATTGGAAAGCAGCTACAGCTGTGGCTGGCTTAATGAGGCCCAGCTGGCCCTTATAGCAAGGCTGTGAGCCAGAGAACCAAGAGGAGTCTCTCTGCAGGCTGGGAGAGAGCAGAGCCTGGCTGCCTACTGGAAGTGAATCACGTCTGGGGAGAGCCAGGGGAGCTCCATGCTGGCAACTCCCCAGGCTGCAGGGCCTGATTCGAGGTACTGGGAGGCAGAGGAAGGCAGCAGGTCCGAATCCCCTTGTCTATGATGAGTAGTTTTTACCCTGCACTCTGCCCCAGGGGGTGGGGGTTTGATGATGACTGACAATAGCCCAGACTGAGGCAAGTGGGGATTAGAGGGTTGGGGGTTTCCCAGAGAGGGGAGACCCATAGAGACTGGTGGGGGTATTACCAGAGGGCAGCCCTCGGGTAAAGGGGCACCAGGGTCTGGGAGGTTCACGGGGCCAGCTGCAAGCAGGACACTAGCCTGCAGAGGGCACCCAGGCTGGAAAAGAGCTAAGTCCCTGAGACAACCAGCAGGAGGCACCGCCAGGTGCATCTGTGCCCCATTACAGTGACCTTGGGCAAGTTACTTTGTGCCTCAGTTTCCCACAGGTACAATGGGGATTATTCTGGCTCGTGAGGCTGAGCTGACTAACATCTCTCAGGTGCTCATGTACTAGGGTGACTCACTGCCAACGTGCGTGGTGCGGTTTGCGGAGCTGACATCACCTGACTGAGTAGAAGAGGGACTTTGGTGTGGGAATGATGTTAAACGGCACAGGCAGCGTCAGGCCCTCCCTGAAGTAGGACAGGTAGAGCTTGGAGCGGGCGAACTTCCACTCCACATCCGCATCGTCCTGCAAAGCAAAGCGGGGGTAGGGGCGAAAGCAGGTTGTGATCTACGTTGGGGCCAATCCTGCCTCCTGCGTTGGGCGGCCATCAGAGACCTTTGAGGCCATGTGTGATCTTCCCACCCGCTCTCTAGAAGCCCCATGGTCACCACCATTCCCTCAGAGCATGGCCAGCTGGTCTCACGACCTGCCCAATATAATGGGTGAAATGGTATTTAACGGCATCGGCACATGCAGGGGAGAGGGACAGTTCTATCACCGGCGAGAGCCATGGGACTGAGACTCTGGGACGGAGGCCAGCTCGGTTCCTGGGAACTGGCTGTAAAACTCATAAAAATCACAGGTGTGGCGCTAGCTGGTGTGACACCTGGGCATCCTCAGCTGGTGGGTGGGGCCTGATCCACTTAAGGATGCACCCAGGGACCCTTCCCCAGCATGCCCCAGCCATTGTTCTGCAGCTGGGCAGGAGCAGGCTTGCTCGGTGATAGGAAAGTGCTCTCAAACCAAAGGACACATGCTAGGCCCAGTGGGGAAGCTGGCACCACTGCAAGAGCTGTGCCCAGTGCAGGGTCATCAGCAGAGGGACTCATACTGACCGGCTGCACAGAGGGGAATTTCACCTTTGTACACGAAGGGCCCCCAGTGCATGTGTGAGGGAGAAATGCAGCCACTTCTGGGATGGGGCACCAGACAGGGCACAGCAATACTATACCCAACAGGATTAAATGCAGCCACTTCTGGGGTGGGGCACCTCAGCCCTCTCGATAGGGCACAGCAATACGACAAACAATAGGGATTTGTATTTTGATGGTGTTTGGGGGAGGAAGGAGGAGGGAGATTTAGGGGAGGCTGAATGGAATTGCCCAATTGCTGGTTATTTTAACAGGCGGGGAGTGCCAAGGAGAAGAGAAGCTGCGTTAAGAGGAGGCCCATTCACCACGGGGTCATTCTGCTCCAGGGCGGGACCCGGGCTGCAGCCGCACTCCGGCAGGGCTGCCAGCAGCCCTAACCTCTATCTTCTGGAAGGAGTTGGTGATCATGGCGATGAGCATGTTGAGAAGGACGATGACCATGACGATGGTGAAGATCCCGTAGAGCGCCCGCCCCACGAACTCCACCAGGGCGTACTGGGGCATGTCCACCACACTGTACTCCTCCATCCCGAACATAGTCCAGAACAGGAACTGGAACGTCTCGTTGAAGCTGACAGAGAGGGGGCGTCAAAGAGCAGGGCCTGGTTATAAGCCGGGCATGCCCCACCCTAACAAGTGTGCAAGACAGCCCCAATCCTGACGCCACTGACATCAGCAACCGCTCCCCAGGTGAGGCAGGATTGGCCTGTGTGTCCACTAGATCGTCCTGGGTGAGACCTGACTACTACAGGACCCTTCAGGATGCACCTGGCAGCATCCACCTGGACCCCCAGGAAGGTTTGCTTGAGATGCAATCTGTATTTTCACCCCATTATTCCTTGTTAAATCCCCACCAGCACCCCGCACAACCCCACTCCCTCCTGGAGTGCCCGGACATCCCAAACACTTGATCACATCCCCTCTGAGTCCTCATCGCTGTCTTCAGCTTCATTTTCCCCATAGCCCACCCCCCACAGGGCTTCTTGGAATCCTCTTCTACTGATAAACCAGGCCTCCCAGTTCCACCACAGGCTGCATCCGCAGAGCACTCCAAAGTGCTGCCCCTCGGCTCCCTGCTCACGCTACAACCCCATTAACGTCGCTGGCATGTGCCCAGAGGCCAGGGATCGCCTGGATACTGCAGGGGCCTTTCACCCTTTCTCTCAGCCTCAGGCATCGCTATGCAGCTCAGCCCTGCCCTGAGCCGGGAGGCCCTGGGAAAGCCCTGGTTGCACAAGGCCGTACTTCCCCAGCCGCTGGAACTCCTGGTAGAAAACATAGGTGTTGTTGAGTCCGCACAGGAACGCAGTGAGAATGATCATGAGGATGAACATGAACCTGCGGGGGGGAAAAGCCCAAACAGGAGATCAGAGAGGCAGGGAGCCGCACAGCCTGACCTGGAGGACCCTAGTCTGATAAGCCCTGTTCATAGTGGGGATGTGTCCAGTGCACAAATCCACCACTGGCCCGCCCCCAGCACCGGCTCCGTCTCAGCCAGACAATTACCCCTCTCACCCTTTGCTACGTGGACACTATGGAGACTGTGCTGGCATACATAAAACCGGCCACACTGGGTCAGACCAAAGGTCCATCTAGTCCAGTATCCTGTCTTCTGACAGTGGCCAATGCCAGGTGTCCCAGAGGGAATGAACAGAACAGGGAATCATCAAGTGATCCATCCCCTGTTGTCCATTCCCAGCTTCTGGCAAACAGAGGCTAGAGACACCATCCCTGCCCATCCTGGATAATAGCCATTGATGGACCTGTCCTCCATGAACTTCTCTAGTTCTTTTTTGAACCATATTATAGTCTTGGCCTTCATAACTGTTAGAGGGCTTTCCCTTCAACCCCTCTTGTGGTTCTTGTCATGCAGACAGAAAACAGAAAACCAGAAGTGCGAAGTGCAGGCAATGCAATGTTTATTGCGGTTAGTTCCAAGCAAACATGTCCATAGCTCTACACGCTGGCAGAGTCTGTTCCCCAGTGTTCCATTCCCAGCTCTGACACCACAGAGCGTTTTCCTCATGTCCCCCTTTCCAGCTCTGACACCGCAGAGCCTTGCCTGTGTCCCCATTCCCCTTTCCCCATTTCCTATTCCCATTCTCATTTCCCCTTCCCCATTCCCCTGTTCCTGCCTCCTCCTCCTTATCAGGCCCAACTGTATCTGCAATGCACACCCACAGTCCCACCCCTTACAACTTAGGGTCATGTTCCATTTTGGCTCTGGGATCTTCATCCCACCCCTTTTGTATCCCATGGAAGGGATAAGGAGTGAGGTTGTGCTGCAGTCAGGGGTGGGCATTTCTTTGGTCTTCTAAAAGCAGCAGAGAATCCTGTGGCACCTTATAGACTAACAGACGTTTTGGAGCGTGAGCTTTCGTGGGTGAATACCCACTTCGTCAGACGCAGGTAGTGGAAATTTCCAGGGGTAGGTATATATATGCTAGCAAGCAAGCTAGAGATAACGAGGTTAGTTCAATCAGGGAGGATGCCCCCACCAACATGATACAGTTCTGGTGCGATATGGAAGTCCTACTTTTTGCGTCGCAACTCAAAGAATACTTCCAGACAACACTGAACAGTGCACTGATACACAGGTACCCTCCCACCAACAGCACAAGAAGAAAAACTTCCACATGACTCCTCCTGAGGGTCGACAATGACAGTCTGGACCTATACATGAATGCTTCCACGACGTGCACAGGCAGAAATCTGGAAAACAACACACCGCATATGCTCATAACCTAAGTACATGCAGAACCGCATGCATCCACAGCCCTCAGAAACCACCCTGACATTATCATCAAAAGGGCTGATAAAGGAGTGTGCTTGTTTTGTCATCATGAACAGTCTGACTACCAAAAGGAGGCTGCCAGACAACTCTCCAATACCAAATTCTACAGGCCACTTCCCTCAGATCCCCACTGAGGAATACACTTAAAGGAGACGAACGTCTACTCAGGACACTCCCTACACTAACACAGGAACAAATCAGCATACCCTTAGAGCCACGACCAGGTTATTCTATCTACTACCCAAGATCCACAAACCCAGAAATCCTGGACGCCCCATCACTCGGGCATTGGCACTCTCACTGAAGGACTGTCTGGATATGTGGATCTCTACTCAGACCCTATGCCACCAGCACTCCCAGCTATCTCCATGACACCTCTGATTCCTGAGGAAACTACAATGCATTGGTCACCTCCCAAAAACACCATCCTAGCCACCATGGATGTAGAGGCTCATCTAACAACCATCCCACACACAGATGGAATACAAGCTGTCATGAAGAACAGTATCCCTGATGGAATGCCACAGGCCACAACTGGCTGCTGGCTCTGTGCCTTCATACTCACACACAACTATTTCAAGTTTGATGACAATAATATTTCTCCAGATCAGTGGCTCTTGCTACGGCACCGTATAGCCCCACAATACGCCAATAATTTTATGGCTGACCTGAACAATGCTTCCTCAGCTCTCGTCCACTCCACCCCTTCTCTACCTACGCTACATTGATGACATCTCATCATCTGGACCCATGGGAAGGAGACTCATAGAAAAATTCCACCACGATTTCAACAACTCCATCCCACCATCAACCTCAGCCTGGACCAATCTACACGGGAGGTCCACTTTCAGACACCAACGGTGCAAATAAGTGATGGTCACATTATACACCACCCTATATCGAAAACCTAAACCGACTGCTATGCTACCTTCATGCCTCCAGCTTCCATCCGGGCACATCACACGATCCATTGTCTACAGCCAAGCACTGAGGTACAACCCACATCTGCTCTAACCCCTCAGACAGAGACCAACACCTACAAAATCTCCCCAAGCATTCTCAAAAACTACAATACCCGCACGAGAAATAAGGAAACAAATCAACAGAGCCAGACGTGTACCCAGAAGCTCTCCCTACTGCAAGATAAACCCAAGAAAGAAACCAACAGGACTCCACTGGCATCACATACAGCCCCAGCTAAAACCCTCCATACGCATCATCAGGGATCTACAACCCATGCTGGACAATGACCCACACTTTCACAGGTCTTGGTGCAGGCCATCCTTGCCCGCAGACAACCTGCCAACCTGAAACGTATTCTCACCAGCACTGCACACCGTACATAGTAACTCTAGCTCAGGAACCAATCATGCAACAAACCTCGATCCAACTTGCCCATATATCTACACCAGCGACACATCACAGGACCTAACCAGATCAGCCATACCATCACTGGTTCATTCGCTGCACGTCGCCAATGTAATATACGCCTCATATGCCAGCAATGCCCCTCTGCTATGTACATCGGCCAAACTGGACAGTCACATACGAAAAGGATAAATGGACACAAATCAGATATCAGGAATGGCAATATACAAAAACCTGTAGGAGAGCACTTCAACCTCCCTGGCCACGCTATAGCAGACCTAAAGTGGCCATCCTGCAGCAAAAAACTTCAGGACGCAGACTTCAAAGAGAAACTGCTAGCTTCAGTTCATCTGCAAATTTGACACCATCAGCTCTGGACTAAACAATGACTGTGAATGGCTTTGCCAATTACAGACACCAGTTCTCTCCTCCTTGGTTTTCACACCTCTACTTTTTTTATAGAACATC
>NC_133769.1:367525605-367703804 GCF_003597395.2 Chelonoidis abingdonii | reverse complement strand
CCCTGACTGAACTAACCTTTAGCTCTAGCTTTTGCTAGCATATATATACCTACCCTGGAAATTTCCACTACGTGCGTCTGACGAAGATGGGTATCACCACAAAAGCTTCACGCCCTCCCAAAACGTCTGTTAGTCTATTAAAGGTGCCACCAGGAATTCTTGCTGCTTTTATTTAAGACCAAAGAAATGCCCACCCCTGACTGCCAGCACAACCTCACTCCTTATCCCTTCCATGGATACAAAAGGGGTGGAGATGGAAGATCCAGAGCCAAAATGGAACATGACCCTAAGTTGTAAGGGGTGGACTGTGGTGTGTGCATTGCAGATACAGTTGGGCCTGATAGGAGGAGGAGGGCAGGAACGGGGAATGGGGAAGGGAAATGAGAAATGGGAATAGGAAAATGGGAAAGGGAATGGGGACACAGGCAAGCTCTGCGGTCAGAGCTGGAAAGGGGGACATGAGGAAAACGCTCTGTGTGTCAGTAGCTGGGAATGGAACACTGGACAGACTCTGCCAGCGTGTAGAGCTATGGACATGTTTGCTGGAACTAACCGCAATTAAACATTGCATTGCCTGCAACTTCGCATCTGGGTTTTCTGTTTTCTGTCTGCATTGGACAGACACCAAAGAGGGGTGAAGGGAAAGCCCTCTAACAGTTATGAGGCCAGACTATAATATGGTTCAAAAAAGAACTAGAGAAGTTCATGTGAGGGGACAGGTCCATCAATGGCTATTATTCCAGGATGGGAGGGAATGGTGTCTCTAGCCTTCTGTTTGCCAGAAGCTGGGAATGACAACATGGGATGGATCACTTGATGATTCCCTCTGTTCATTTCCTCTGAGGACACCTGGCATTTGCCAACTGTTCAGAGGACAGGATACTGGACTAGATGGACCTTTTGGTCTGGACCCGTGTGCCGTTTTTATGCTATGCCAGCACAGTCTCCATTTAGTGTTCCACGGTAGCAAAGTGTGAGAGGGGTAATTTGTCTGGCTGAGACGGGAGCCGGTGCTGGGGGCGGGCCAGTGGTGGATTTTGTGGCACTGGACCATCCCCACATGAACAGGGCTTATCGACTAGGTCCTCCAGGTCAGGGCTGTTGCGTCTCCCTGCCTCTCTGATCTCCTGTTTTGGTTTTCCCCCGCAGGTTCATGTTCCATTCCTCAATGATCATTTCACTGCGTTCCTGTCGGACTCAACAACACCTATGTTTTCTACCAGGAGTTCCAGCGGTCTGGGGAAGTACGGCCTTGTGCAACCAGGGCTTCCCAGGGCCTCCGGCTCAGGGGCAGGCTGGAGATGCATAGCGATGCCTGAGGCTGAGAGAAAGGGTGAAAGGCCCCTGCAGTATTCCGCGATCCCTGGCCTTCTGGGGCAATGCCAGGATCGTTAATGGGTGTAGCGTGAGTCAGACGAGGGGCAGCACTTTGGAGTGCTCTGCGGATGCAGCCTGTGGTGGAACTGGGAGGCCTTGGTTTATCAGTAGAAGAGGATTCCAAGAAGCCTGTGGGGGGGGCTATGGGAAAAGAAGCTGAAGACAGCGATGAGGACTCAGAGGGGATGTGATCAAGTGTTGGGATTGGTCGGGCCACTCCAGGAGGGAGTGGGGTTGTGCGGGGTGCTGGTGGGGATTTAACAAGGAATAATGGGGTGAAAATACAGATTGCATCTCAAGCAACCTTCCTGGGGGTCCAGGTGGATGCTGCCAGGTGCATCCTTAAGGGTCCTGTGTAGTTCAGTCTCACCCAGGACGATCTAGTGGACACACAGCCAATCCTGCCTCACCTGGGAGCGGTTTGCTTGATGTCAGTGGCTTCAGGGATTGGCGGCTGTCTTTGCACACTTGTTAGGGTGGGGCATTGCCCGGCTTTATAACCAGGCCCTTGTCTTTGCGCCCCCTCTCTGTCCAGCTTCAACGAGACTGTTCCAGTTCCTGGTTCTGCGACTATGTTCGGGATGGAAGCGAGTACAGTGTGGTGGAACATGCCCCAGTACGCCTGGGTGGAGATTCGTTGGGGGCGGTAGCGCTCTACGGGATCGTTCACCATCGTCATGGTCATCGTCCTTCTCAACATGGCTCATGCCATGATCACCAACTCCTTCCAGAAGATAGAGGTTTTACGGCTGCTGGCAGCCCCTGCCGGAGTGCGGCTGCAGCCCGGGTCCCGCTCCTGGATGCAGAATGGACCCGTGGTGAATGGGCCTCCTCTTAACGGCAGCTTCTCTTCTCCTTGGAAACTCCCCGCCTGTTAAATAACCAAGCATTGGCAATTCCATTTCAGCCTCCCTAAATCTTCCCTCCTCCTTCCTCCCCCAAACACCATCAAAATACAAATTCCCTATTGTTTTGTCGTATTGCTTGTGCCCCTATCGAGAGGGCTGAGGTGCCCCACCCCAGAAGTGCTGCATTTTAATCCTGTTGGTATAGTATTGCTGTGCCCTGTCTGGTGCCCCATCCAGAGTGGCTGGGCATTTCTCCTTCACACATGCACTGGGGCCCTTCGTGTACAAAGGTGAAATTCCCCTCTGTTGCAGCGGTCGTATGAGTCCCTCTTCTGATGACCTGCACTGGGCACAGCTCTTGCGTTGGTGCCAGCTTCCCCACTGGGCCTAGCATGGTCCTTTGGTTTGAGAGCACTTTTTCCTTTCACCGAGCAGCCTGCTCCTTGCCCAGTGCTGAACAATGGCTGGGGCATCTGGGGAAGGGTCCCTGGGTGCACCTTAAGTGGATCAGGCCCCACCCACCAGCTGAATGCCCAGGTGTCACACCAGCTAGCGCCACACTGTGATTTTTATGAGTTTACAGCCAGTTCCCAGGAACCGAAGCTGGCCTCCGTCCCAGAGTCTCAGTCCCATGGCTCTCCGCCGTGATAGATGTCCCTTCCCCTGGCAATGTGCCGATGCCGTTTAAAATACCATTTTCACCCATTATTTATTGGGGCAGGTCGTGAGACCAGCTGGCCATGGCTCTGGTAGTGAATGGTGGTGACCATGGGGGCTTCTAGAGGAGCGGGTGGGAAGTCACACATGGCCTCAAAGGTTCTCTGATGCGCCCAACGCAGGAGCAGGATTGGCTCCCAACGTAATCAACAACCTTGCTTTCGCCCCTACCCCCGCTTTGCTTTTGCAGGACGATGCGGATGGGTTGGAAGTTCGCCCGCCTCCAAGCCTACCTGTCTACTTCAGGGAGGGCCTGACGCTGCCTTGCCGTTTAACATCATTCCCACACCAAAGTCCCTCTTCTACTTTCAGTCAGGTGATGTCATGCTCCGCAAAAACCGCACCACGCACGTTTGTTCCAGTGAGTCACCCTAGTTTACATGAGCACCTGAGAGATGTTAGTCAGCTCAGCCTACACGAGCCAGGATTAATTCCCCATTGACCTGTGGGAAACTTGAGGCAACAAAGTAACTTGCCCAGGTCACTGTAATGGGGCACAGTGCACCTGGCGTGCCTCCTGTGGTTGTCTTCAGGGACTTAGCTCTCCCAGCCTGGGTGCCCTCTTGCAGGCTAGTGTCTGCTTTTCAGGCTGGCCCCGTGAACCTCCAGACCCTGGTGCCCTTTACCGAGGGCTGCCCTCTGGTAATACCCCACCAGTCTCTAATGGGTCTCCCCTCTCTGGGAAACCCCCAACCCTTAATCCCCACTTGCCCTCAGTCTGGGCTATTTGTCAGTCATCATCAAACCCCCACCCCCTGGGCAGAGTGCAGGGTAAAAACTACTCTATCATAGACAAGGGGTTCGGACCTGCTGCCTTCCTCTGCCTCCAGATTACCTCGCAATCGGCCTTTCACCTGGGAGTTGCCGCTGGAGCTCCCCTGTGGCTCTCCCCTCCAGACGTGATTCACTTCCAGTAGGCAGCCAGGCTCTTGCTCTCTTCCCAGGCCTGCAGAGAGACTCCTCTTGGTTTTCTCGGCTCCACAGCCTTGCTATTAAGGGCCAAGCTGGGCCTCATTAGCCAGCCAAGCGGTAGCTGCTTTCCAATCAGTCCAGCCTTTCCCCTGGCACAAGCCATCTGCCAGGGTCTGTTAAGCCCTTCAGGGCAGGAGTGGGGTAACCACCCTACTATAGTCACCAGGTAGGGTTCACTGGGGTAGTGTCCACTGGCTCCTGAACACCTTGCAGAGCAGTTTTGGTGCTGTCTGGGGTTCTCTGCTCAGTGTTCCCCATTTGGGGTACCCTCATTTTGAAACTATGCACCTTAACCTCACTCCCTGGTTTTCTCATTTGTTGTCCCTCGTGTTCATTTGGTCCTGGGTCCAGTGGTCCCTCCCACTAGGCTGTGCGGAGGCTTGGCTGCCAACCCCCAGGTTTCCAAATAAAGGGGGGACCCCCCAGGGGGGGAAGGGGGGTTTCTGCTGCTGGGAGCGGGAATTGAACCCACATTCTTCTGAGTCCTCATCCAGGGCCTTTTGCCATCGGCCATCCAGCACTGCCTTTCACAGCCTAGGGATCAGCTACTTTAGCAAAGAGATCATTCTGTGCCGAGCTGGCTGAACTTGGTTTTGTTCAAATCTATTTTCAACCAAAAATATCCTTTTTTTACAGAACTATGAAAGTTGCGAGGAAAATTATTACGTTGGGTTATTTTTTTAGAGTTTCAGCATTTTATCGACCAAACAAAAACCAGAAAACCAGAAACTGAATTATTTTTTTTTTGTTAACTGGTTTCTCCTCTTTCTCTCCCTTTCTCCTCATTCAGTGGCAAAAATGGTGTGGGGGAGAAAGTGAAAAAAGTAAAAAAATTGGAACATTATTGGAAAGTTTTCAATGAACCATTTCAGTAAATTTAATTGTTTTTCTTGGAAATGTTCTCAACCAGTTCTCCTGAGGAGCCGAGACAGGTTCGGAGAAAGAATAATCCAGGGAACGCTGGAGTGTTCCACAAAGGAAAAGCTGTGGGGCGGGGTCGTTGGGGGGAAGAGGCGGGGCAGGGGTGGAGTCTTGGGGAAGAGGTGGAGAGGGGCGTGGCCTCAAGGGATGAGGTGGGCAGGGCTCTTGGGGGAAGAGGCGGGGCAAGGGGCTTGGGGGGTCTGGTTACCAGCAATTAGAAAGGTGGCAACCCTATACAGAGGCAGTGCTAAAGGCTGCTAAATTTGCAGCCCAAGGTGCCAGCACTTGCTGAGAGAGTCACTGTGGGGGAGTTGAAGTGGGCCCCCTGGCTCTAGCTCTCAGGACATGTTGGCCGCAGTGCAGGCTGGGGCTAGCAGACCCCTCTCAGTGCCTCGGCTGGGTAGCTGTCGAGGTTAAGTTTAGGGATAAAATCCTTTTGAAGGGGTGAAGGCCCCTGGAAATTTCCACTACGTGCATCTGACGAAATGGGTATTCACCCACAAAAGCTCATGCTCCAAAACGTCTGTTAGTCTATAAGGTGCCACAGGATTCTTTGCTGCTTTTACAGATCAAGACTAACACGGCTTCCCCTCCGATATGTAAGGGTTAATGCCTCTTTTACCTGTAAAGGGTTAAGAAGTTCACCTAGCCTAGCTGACACCTGACCAGAGGAACCAATGGGGGAACAAGATGTTTCAAAAGGAAGGAGGGAAGTTTCCTTTGTTTAGTCAGTTTCAGTTTCAGCCGGAGTGGAAAAGATCAAGGAACCAGCCTCTTATCAGAGCAGTAAGTTTTAGAAAGGAATAAATAGGTTTATGTTTATTTTCTTTTGTAACTTGTCTTTGTGCAATTAGGGGAATTATCAAATGGGTATTCTTGTGTGTATTAAGGTTTTTGCCCAGGGAAACATCCTGTGTTTTAAATCTGTTGTCTGTGAGATCAGCTGTATGCTATCTCCCAGAGGTTTTTCCTTTTACCTTTCTTTTCTTTAATTAAAAGCCTTCTTTTTAAGAATCTGATTAATTTTTCCTTGTTTTAAAATCCAAGAGGATTGGATCTGGACTCACCAGGAATTGGTAGGGGAAAGGAGGGGGGATGGTTAAATTCTCCTTGTTTTAAGATCCAAGGGACTTGGATCAGTGTTCACCAAGGACTTGGTGTAGGAGTCTCTCAAGGCTACTCAGGGAAGGAAAGGTTTTGGGGTGGGGGGGAGAGAGTTTTCCAGGTAACTTAGAAATCTGGATGGTGGCAGCAAGACCAGATCTAAGCTGGTAGTTCAGCTTAGAGGTGTTCATGCAGGTCCCCACATCCGTACCCTAAAGTTCAGAGTGGGGGTGAGACCTATGACAACCCCATTGTGGAGATGAGGCTGTCAGTCAAGGAAGGGGTTTTCCGTTGCCATAGGAGCACTGCCGCCCCAAGTGTTCTTTCGTGAACCTAGCTGGACCTGTGCCCAAGGGTAGGCTGGCACAGGGGTCTCAGTCAGAGGGGTGGTTTTTTCACACCCTGGCTCTGTTGTAGCTACAGCAACCTAAGTATAGACCAAGCCATGGACGTGGATCCACAGGGATGGGGCTAAGGCATCCTGCCAGGGCAATATGGGGCAACATGCAAGGCAGCTGCCAGTGGATAATATGCAGTGCCAGCCCCCTAGACTGCCCTGCAGCTCATTGCCCAAGGTGGGAGGGGGCAGAGGGTGGAAGGGATTCAGCCCCTACCGGATCATGTCGTCAATCATCTTCCCAATGGAGATCTGCAGGGTGCCCAGGGACTCATGGGCAGGGAGGATGTAGGCCAGGCGGGTGAAGCTCAGCATGCTGGTCACCGCAAACAGCACCTCGGCCACGAACTGGGGGTCTTCAGGCTGCCACTCGTGCCGTCCTGAACATGGGGAGAGAAACTTCAGAGACACAGAGACGGAAGGCGGGGGGGGGCGGCGGGGGGGGGCGCGGGAGGCTTGTTCGTGAGGCCTACTGGATAAGGCTCTGGGGCTGAGGGCTATTCCTGGCTCCATCACTGGCCTGCTGGGTGAGTCCCTGTCCTGCCCTGTGCCTCAGTTTCCCCATTGGTAACATAAGGATAATGACACAGACTTGCCGTATAAAAGTACCTATAATTGTCATTCCAGAGTTACAGCCATACTCCAGTTAGCTCCCCAAAAGCAAATGCTGCCCCCAAGGCGGGCTCCTCAACCCCCCTCCTCCATCAGTGTTCACCAGCATGAAATAATCATAACTACCACGGCCCAGCTCTTACCACTTTATGCCAGATTCCTACAACCAGAACACTGCAGATTTGCTCCCTGCAGAACGGCCTGACGCTGACCCCTGCTGGTGGCTGGGGAGAATTTCCTGGTTCATTCGAGTGGCCGTATTTTAATTTACTGTATTATAACGATCACGTTTTCTTTCAGAAATGCTGCTTCTCTGCTAACGTCAGTAAATAGGGGAGGTGATGTGTTCTCAGAGCACCGCTTGGGCAGGGAATTGACGGATTCCCAGCTTGTGGGGCCAGAGAGATCCGAGTCTGATCACCCAGCTAACACAGGCCAGAGATTTTCATCTCCTGATTCCTTCACATCGAGCCAGTGACTTGTGAGGGGAGGAAAAGGTCCAGCCATGAGCTGGAAAGGGAAATCTTTCAAAGCAGGGTATGAGGAGGTTGAACAGAGGGGATGGGACGGCTCAGGCAAGAGGGGGGCTGGGACAATGATCCAAAGCCAGTCACAAAGCCACTGTCCCTGCCAGCACTGACAGGCCTCCTTGTTGGTAAGAGGCCAAGGAGTGAATAGGCCGTAGAGAGCTCCTCTCCCCCGGAGAGATGTGTCTCTGCAGGGCAAGGCCGAGGCCCAGCAGTGGGGCAGGAGGGAGTGAAGCAGAGCCATGCAATAGCCATTCTGGGGATGAACGTGGAGCACTAGACACACCGAGCGGGAGGAGCAGGGCTGGGCCAGTGGCTGGAGGGGGCGGAAGGAGGCTGAGATCAAAGCCGGGGCACCCCGGCGGTGGCTCCTCACCGGCTCTGGTGAAGTAGTAGCACTCCGGCGAGGAAGGGGCGTCCAGGCAGTGCAGGTAGCCCCTCTCGGCGACCAGCACCCGCAGGGCAAAGGAGGCCAGGTACAGGCTGAGGATGACAATGTCCAGGCAGTTCCACAAATCCAGGAGGTAGCTGTGCAGCCCCTCGATCCACACCTCCTTGCACTCGTACCAGAAGAAGCCTGCCAGGGCGGGATGGCACGTAAGCACCAAGCCCTCTTGGGCTGACACCTCCCCAGGGGGCAGGTTGGATTCAGCCTCTGGGCAGAGCTTTCCCCTCTGCAAATTGGGGGGAGGAGGAGGGAGGAATCATCCTTTCTTCTTCTCCCTCGTCTGTCTTGCTTCTCTGCCCCGTCAGCTCCCATGGGCAGAGTGTTTCTACAGCACCCGGCACAGCAAGGTCTTGATCACAGCTGGGGACTTCGGGGGCTTCCACGATACAAGTCATGATGACTCCTAGCTACACCCCCATATGCCCCCCTAAATGCTCCACTCCGGGGATTCGCACTCTGGAGAGGTCTGCAGGCCACTCCCAGGCCGTAGACTGACCCAGCACCCAGCCTTGCCCCCATGGGGCGGGTTTCACCATTGACTGCAACGGATGCAGCATCCAGCCCTTAGTCCTCTTATCCCTTCCCCACGGATCGGTGCCTCCAGCCCTTTCAGCCCCATCCCCTTGGGCACTGGGCTTAAAAAGAAAAACAGCCCCGGGAGCACGTAGCCTGTGGCAGGCGATCACTGCCAGTGCACATGGGAGGATTCCGACCCTAGGGGCTCAGCTCAGCCGATTCCAATGGGAGAGTGCGGCTCCCTTCAGAGCTAATTGATTATTGCATCGTACCAGGGCCAGGGAAACCATCCACCCAACTCATTCCTGTTGGCTGTTCTCTCTTCCCCAGAGCCCTGGGCATGGCACATTCAGACAACGTTGCCTACTGGAGGCTAATTTCTCTCCCCGCGTCTATCTGCCCTGAAACATCCTGTCTATGTAGGTACTGAGAAGACCTTAGGGACACAAAGCCCTTCAGGGGGCTGGATTTGGGACTGAAGTTTATTAACAGCCGCTGCCTCTGTGCTGGCTTCAGCGCGGGCAGTGAGAGGTCTCGGTCCAGTCCCAGACGGGTGCATGTCCCTCTAGGAACTGCCACCAGGCCCTATGCTGGCCGTCTCACCAGAGGCAGCAAGAATTCAGTCAGCCCTGGAGAGGAAACCCCGCTTCACGCCTCTAGACCCAGCTCCCGCTGCTACACATTGGGATGGGGCGGGAGACTGTGCCCAGAGGGATTCAGAGGTCAGAATTGCTGTGGCCAGAGGAATGGGGGGGCTGTGCCCAGAGGGATTCAGGGAGGCAGGGCAGCTATGCCCAGAGGGATTCAGAGGTCAGAAGGGCTGCACCCAGAGAGATTCGGGGAGGCAGGAGGGCTGTTCCCAGAGGAATGGAGGGGGGCTGTGCCCAGAGGAATTTGGGGGGGCAGAGGGGCTGTGCCCAGAGGGATTCAGGGATGGGGGGGCTGTTCCCAGAGAGATTCGGGGAGGCAGGGGGGCTGTTCCCAGAGGGATGGAGGGGGGCTGTGCCCAGAGTGTGGGATTCCCTGGGGTGCAGACAGTTGACACAGGGCCTAAGTACCCTACTTAAGACAGCAGCAGACACCTGTTTCTCCTTGAATCCTGTGCTTTTGTAGTCCCCTGCCAAGTGACAGGAACAGTTGGACTCTGGCCGGCAGCTCTTCCCGCGACCTACCAGCCACCCAGACCATGTGCCGAGAGTTCTCCCACACGGTCTGATTGCGTCCCAAGAAGATGTGAAGCTTGTGTTCCAGGAACAAGGACTCCACAAGCAGGAAGATCAGGAACCAGAGGTAGGAGGCCAAGTGGAGGAGGAACTTGATCACTGGGATCTTCAGCATTTTGCCAACCTGCCCAGGGAGGCACAGGCAGTGTTACACCTCAGGGCTGCAAAGAGTCCCACAGCTGCCAATTCCCCCTCTGGAGGGAAGAGACCCACAGCCCCACGCTCATCCTGGCCTGCACAGGGACCCATTGAACTCACTGGAGGTGGGCTGCACAGACACAACAACTGCATCTCATTGGATCATCAGCACCACCATGCATAGCTAAGGGAGGGACTCTATTAGCAGACAGCAATAGTAGACTGTTACCCTACAGTGAAACAGCCACTAGCAGAGGCCACAACACACACTTAGCCAGTGTGTTGTATAAGGATCTCCCCAGGCAGACTGGGGCACAATATGCAACATACAGTTGAGCGAGGGGGAATATTTAAGCATAAAACTCTCCCTACCCAAGCATTTGCAGCAGCAAATCTGAAGTGCTGGAACAATGGAGAATAAACTCAGAAGGGGCACATATATGGTGGAGTTCAAATTCATTGGAAATGGGTGGATAATTCACACCCACACATTGTTGGTTCAGTTCTAGGGAGAGAAATCAGTAGAATTGCAATCAAGTTTACATGGGCACGTAGGGATTGCCAGCCTGGATGAGATCTGAGGTCTCTCTAGCCAGTCTCTGGTCTCTGAGGGCCCAGCACCAGCTGCACCAGAAGGAGATGTAAGAACCCTGCAGTAGCAGATAAGGGAGAATCTGCCCCCTTGTTGAGTCTCATCGTGGCCTGGAAGGCTGCTCACCCGCGACTTTGGGGCAATCCAGTACACCAGGCACAGGAGGGGCATGGTCAGGAAGATGGAACAGGAGACAAAGAACTTCCAGAGCGTGTTGCTTCCACGCCAGCCTGATAGGTTCCCGCACCAGATGGATGACAGCACTTGTTGGCAGATGGGATGGGCAACAAACTGATCCAGAAGGACAAGATGGGAGGAGATCAGTCAGTTGGGAACAAAAATATTAATAACCACCAGTAGCTTTCTGTTGCCCCAGCCCTTTCAGCCCAAAAGATCCCAAAGCCGTACACAGGCACTCTCTGTTTCTAAGGAGCCCTCACCTACCAGTGACATGCAGCCACCTCTTGGGTGGCACATGGTTTAGACGCTGCATAGTTGCACTGCACGAGGGCTATGGGCATGGGGTGAAGGATGATCCCACATCCAAGTGATATTCGAGGGGGGAATTTAGAGAGGAACGATGCACCCTGGAACCAGGACTCCGGGGTTCACACCCTGACTCCCAGGGATCGTTAGTGACGTCTCATCTGAAAGACTGTGCCTGCGGCGCTCCCTAGTGCTATGCTGAGGTATTGGCTCAGTGCTGAGCGCCACCTAGGGACACCAAACCCTCCCAGTCTCCTCCTTGGACTCACCCTCTTCTGGTTGTAGTTGACAGCCAGCCGGAGCCGGGCGAGGTTGGGGATGCCCTCCTCGAAGGCCTGGCATTCCAGCTCCTCCTCCTCACTGTCCCCCAGGTCGTTCAGCACGGCTGTCACCTCGCTCTGGTTACGGCACATCCCCAGCAGCTCAAAAGCAAACTCCTGGCTCAGGAGCTCCAGGTTGAGGTACTCTGGCTGTGGGAAGGGAACAAGAGGGGGCACGAGGGGACAGTACCTGAGGGCAGGTCCCGTCCCCTTCTACTGCTGCAAGTATTTTCCTTGTGCTCTTTGCCTCTGATTGGTCACAGCTTTGCCTCCTTCATTTGCGCAGGGGGCTGGAGTTGCTGACCTCTCAAGGTCCCTTCCAGCCCTACATTTCTATGACTGTATGACCGTAGTCAAGAGGGGCCATTTCTGTGGGGCCCCTCCCATAACAGCACAACAAGAGGTGCTCAGAGTGAGAGGGCTGCACATGTACATATGTAAAATTAACCTGTGGAACTCCCCGCTGCAGGGTGGGAGAGGGGCAAATATTTCAGCCAGGTTCAACAGAGGATTCGGCTCCTGTGGGTGCCAGGATGAGCATGTTTGAACATCTCCCTGGAGTGGAATCGGGGGGAGGCAAAATTCGTCCCCACCCCCGGTTCACATTGGGGAGGGACGATGACTGTGTTAAACCCCCAGGGTGCAAATTCAGAGCTGGTAGAAGCAGGTGTAACTCCATTGAAGTCTAGCATGTTGCACCTGCCTCTCTTCGCTCCCTGGGTCCTGCAGACCAGTCACCCCAGGGGATGAGGAACCCTGTATTCTGAGCACACAACCACGTCTACCTGCAGAACAAGGATGGACGAAGAGTGGAACGGAGACCCCAGCCTCACCTTGAACTCTGGCTCCTTGCAGGAGAGGCGCTGCAGCTCCCGGCTGAGCTTGAAGGCGGTCAGAATGGCATCCTTGCTGGCGATGGAGAGGTAGGCCCGGCTGGCGATGCCCTTGTAGGTGTTGATGCGGAAGAGGGAAAACTTGAGCAGGTCGTACTTGCGGCCGTTGCTGCACTCCAGGCAGGTGCAGGAGATCCTGTGGGGCCGGGGGATGGTGTGGCCTTTCTGCACCAGCATCTCCACGATCTCATAGAGGTCCTTCTCGCAGGCCAGGGTGAGTGGTGTCACGCCGGGGGCGAAGCGGGCGTTGTCGATGGAGCGGTCGAAGAAGGCCAAGGAGAAGGACTTGATGTCCATCTTGATGCTCTTCTCCTGGTCCAACTGGTCCAGCAGCATCTTCACCACCTGGGGCTGGTTGGTGTCCACGGCGACCAGCAGGGCCTCGTGGATCTGGCGGAAGTCAAACTTGACATAGCGCAGCAGGGTCCCGGTGATCTCCCCACCACCCATGCGGATGGCCAGGTTGAGGGCTTCCCGCCACACACGGTCCTCACTGTCAGCCTGCTGTTGCAGGATCCCATCTCTCCCCTGCAGCAGCTGCTGCACCCGCAACAGATCCCCCTCCTGGATGGCATCAAGGAGCTCACTGGGGAACTTCAGCTTCTTGTTGATTATCTCCCTCCAGTTGGGTTGCTGTGAGGGGCAGAGAGTGACACAGTGGTGGGTATGCCTCTGTGTAACCCCCATCTGGAGCCAGAGCTGTGCCGCTGGCAGGCTCCCAGCACCAGCTCCTTGAAAAGGAGCCCGCAAGCTGCTGGAGCCCTGGCTAGAGGTGGGGACTGGGCTGCCTGAGAATGGCAAGCTCCTTTCTGCTGAACAGAATTGATGTTCTCCTCAGTTTTATGCGTGCTAGGCAATAGCAGCCACAGACGCTCAATTTCACATGCATCTTTCACAAACGCCATCGTGTGGGGGTTTAGAATGGAATTTTTTGGGGCTCTCCAATTTGCTAGGAAATTTCAGTAAATTTGCTTTCATTCCAAATTGGAACAAATACCAAAATCCCCTGTGAACCCAAATCCCTGGAGCGTGGCCAGCTGCACCCAGGCGTTCTGAATTCCACTTCCTGCTCTAGCCACTAGAGCACTTTTCCTCCCAGAGAGGAGCCAGACATCCTGAATCTCAGTCCCGATTTAGCCATCAGATCACGTCCCTCCTACGAGTAGCTAGTAGCATCCCGAGATCTGCAGGGCGGCTATTCCTGGAGAACTCACAAACTCATGTAACCTGGATGTATCTGGCTCTGCTATGCTGAAGTAAAGCCAGAATCGCTCCATTGAGGTCTGTGGAATTACTCCAGGGATATACCTGAGAGCAGAACCCAGCTCCTCCCCACGGCTGTCAATTGGTTGGAGCTACCCAACAATGAATTTGGCTCAAGGATACGGGCTCGAGCTTCTGGCATCCAGTGGTTCTTTCCCATTTAGGGGGGCCAGGCTGGCTTGAACTCTCCCTTCTGCCCCCCATACTGTCAGCCCTTGCCACCATTGGATTGTTGTTGGTTTTTTACGTCAGTGCTAAGAGGCCTCCGGTTAGATCTCCCCTCCTCTGTGCTAGATGCTGTACATATACACAGCAAGAGCCAGTCCCTGCATCCAAGAGTTTACAGCTTAAAGGGACAAGACAGTGAGAGGAAGCTGAAGTTTTATTCTTCCCCTTTACAGATGAGGAGAGAGATTAAGGGACGTAGATGTAAGAGTCAGGATGAGCTGTACCCTGACATCTGGTGGTGAGTTATGGGGAGTGTGGAAAGGAATTTTAGGTATTTGCATTGGCACACCCACCCCACCTAGCATAGCCCATGGCAACCTGGGATGGTTATTTTGACAGCTCTGGGATCCCCAATTTCTTTGTTATTGGGGCAGGTGGAATAAAGTGTTGTCACCCTGATTATGTGAATGAGGAACTATGAGATTGCTTTATGACAGAGATGTCTCAACATCAATTAAGTAGCACTTGCTAGACAAGGGACATGGGTGCCAAAACCCATTGAAGGGGAGGGAGGGGGATTGGTGTGTGTACCTGATGGCAGAGGTGCCTTTTGAGGGCTTGGAACACTAATTGCACAGCTTCCTCTCTCCCCTGTTAAAGAGCAGAACTAATTTTGATTCCATTAGGAGTCTATCTAGAGGCTGCTGAGCTGAATTCACATTGGGCTAATGGTGCACCAGCACCAGGGCTCCCCTACTACAAGCTGAACTCACTAAAAGAGCTAAGCTTAGTGAGTTGAGATCATTGAGTGCTGTGTTAACTAATGGGGGAGCTTGAAGATCTATCACTAAGTGGCTGGCAGAGCGGAGCAGTTTGCAGCATGTTGGAGCAGCCCATGGAACAGTGAGTGGAGTAGAGTGGTTTGCAGTGACAGCTGGAGGAGCAGTGGAGCTGGTCGTGGTGAAGGCTGCAGCAGAACTCGACAGAGAGGCAGAGCAGTTGGTCCTGGCCCACGTAAGGTGCCCCTTAACACCCTGTGTGTGGCCCCCCCATTTCCACCTGGGCTAGGGGGGTAAAACTCTGCAGATAAACTTTTGAACTCTGGAGTGGCACTGACCAGAGACTTTTGGGTTGTTGGACTTTGGGGTGATTGGGCTTAAGACCCTAAGGGGGAAAGGACATTGCCAAATGTACTTGGAGGTGGGTTTTTGCTTATGGTTTGTGTTATAATCCTGTTTGTGGCATTTCTCCAACGTGATGCCGCATTGTTTCCCTCCTTTATTAAAAGGATTTTTGCTACACTCAGACTCCGTGCTTGTGAGTGGGGAAATATTGCCTCCTAGAGGTGCCCAGAGGGGGTGGTATGTAATTGCCCCAGGTCACTGGGTGAGGGCTCGAGCCGGTTTGCATTGTGTTATTGAAATGGAACCCCTGGATACTGAACCCGGCCCTTGTTGCTGCCAACTCAGATGGGCAGAAGGGTTACATACACAAGGTCTTGCCTCCGGAGTCTGCAGCTGAGGCAAACCCCTGTCCAGGGCGTCGCACAGAAGACATCAGAACCCGAGTCAGGGAACTGAAATTCCCGCAGGTAGACAGGCTGTCACAGGCCACCTCCTCACCCACCGCGCTCCCTCATTTTGGATCCAGCAGCTCTTTTCAGACTCAGCCTCACCCCCACACTGCCATTCTCTCTCTGAGCAGCAGAATTGCCAGGAAACAGAAGTATGTTGGAATGGGGGATGAGAGAGACTTGCTGCTGGCTGGGAACCCCTCTTTCCATTACTCCTCCCCTTCCAGGCTCAGAGATTGCAGTTCCCTGCTTAACATAACACATGCCGCCTCAGGAGAAAGGTGGTGGCACTGCCTAATTACCTGCTGACTAATTAGCTCCCCAGATTTCATTAAGCACGCCTGATTGAATTCACAGCTTGGATATTTCACAGCACCTTGACTGCATTAGAGCCAAATGGGGCTGGAAACCAGCCAGGGATGCTCTTTAAAGAACAAAAAACAAGGTGGGGGCTGGTGCCGGGCTCAGGCACAGTTGCTCAGAAGGGCCCTGCCAGATATAGCAACAGCCTGCAGTGGGGAGAACAGCTCAGAGCATTCACAGTGGCAAAGAGCTGGGTACGGTCCCTCTAGGGCAGGGGTGGACAAACTTGGCCTGAAGGCCACATTGGGGCTGCGAAACAGTATGGAGGGCTGGGTAGGGAAGGCTGTGCCCCCCAAACAGCCTGGCCCCTGCCCCCCTAACCCATCGAACCTCTCCGCTCCTTGTCCCCTAACTGTCCCCTCCCATGACCCCCTGCCCCTAACCACCCCCCTGGGACCCCACCCCGTATCCACACACCCCCCACTCCCTGTCTCCTGACTACCCTGCCCCCATCCATACCCCCCCCAGGACCCCACCACCTATCCAACACTCCACCCACCCCGACCCTTTCAGAACGTGTCCCTGCAAACATGGGTGGAGGACTCAGGAGGAGCAAGGGCAGCCGTGCAGCCGGAGAGAAACGTTGGTTTCTTCTTCAAAGCGCCCTCTCCAGCCGGCTGCATAGCCACCCAGTGCTCCTCCTGAGTCCTCCGGCCGCATTCCCCGCACTCCTGCCACCTGCACTGCCCGCCTGCTCCCCTGCCCCTGAAGTGCACCCCCACCCCCCGCGGAGGGTGCTGCCAGCATGGTGAGCTGAGGCTGCGGGGGAGGGAGGGCAGCAGGGAAGGGGCCAGGGGCCAGACAGGATGGCCCTGCGGGCCATAGTTTGCCCACCTCTGCTCTAGAGGCTGGTCCACCAGAAGAATAACAACCTACCACCACTGCCAGCAAATGGAGTCACTCCTTTAGCTCAAGTGCTAGGGGGCTGTGCTGTGGCACTGGTATTCTGAGGTTCAAACCCTGCTAGGTGGATGGGAACAAGCTGTATCCTTTGGTTCATATCTAAGTCCCTATCATGCTCACTTCTTAAGAATATGTACAAGGAACAGAAGAGGTGAGGAGAAGTGAATTCCACAGGACTATCTGCACCAGGCACCTGATTGTGAGAGTGATGCTTATCCAATCAGGCAAGAGAAACAATGATATGTGACTTCAGCACGCACTTGGAACTAAACAACTCAGCTTAGTAATTGACCATTTTCGAGGAACTAGTTGCAAGGGAGCTCTGGCTGGAGAATAATTCAGCCCGTCACATTGGCTAAGAGAGATCAGAGAAGTCAGGAGAGCTAAGTTCAGTTCCCAGCTCCGCAATTGACTAACTAGGTATTGTGGGGCAAGTCACATCCCCGCTCTGTGCCTCAGTTTTCCCATCTGCAAAAGGGGGGAAATGAAACTCAGAGAATGTCAGAAATCTAAATGGGCTGTAACAGCACTACACAGAAATGTGGCATAGGGAGATCATTGTAATTAACTCAGCCTTTAAAGCCAGAAGGAACCAGCATGATCATCTGTTCTGACCTCCTGCACATCACAGGACACAGAACCTCACTCACCCACTCCTGTAATAGATCCCTAAACTCTGGCTTAGTTACTGATCTCCTCAAATCATAGTTTAAAGACTTCAAGTTACAGACAATTCACCATTTACACTAGTTCAAACCAGCAAGTGACCCATGCCCATGCTGCAAAGGAAGGCGAAACCCCTCCAGGGTCTCTGTCAATCTGACCTGGGGGAAATTCCTTCCTGACTCCAAATAGGGGGATCAGCTTTGATCTCAGTCACTTGCAAATGACATAGAAGCAGGTCTGTGGGGAAGGACAGAGGTACAGTCTGGGATTGCAACAAAGAATGTCGCATTTTCAGGGGGGCAGTTGCTCAGATGGCTAAGCTGTTGCATCATTACCTGTCACACAAACATAGAGAAGTAGCTTTCCAGTTAACCCCATAACTTCTGCAATGTCCTCCGCTTCTTTCGAGTGTGACTGATTAATATTTTCATCTCCGAGGTTGGGTTATTAACAGTAACTAAATACATGGAACAACATATTCATTTTATATTTCTAGATGCTCCTGTCCAGATGGACTCCAGAGCACCTCGATGTGTAACATACAGCATCACTAAAATGCAGCCACTTCTGGGGTGGAGGGAAGCAGTTGAGCAGAGCACAGTACAACTGTGTGCATTGGGGGTGGGGGATATTCTGGATAAGGACTGCCAAGCAAATCCCCACCACTTACAAGCATGAATTCAAAGCATGTTACCAATATTAAATCCTTAAAATTCACCCCATCCTGGGCAATAGTTCATTGGTCCCATTTTAGAGATGGGGAGATTGAGGCACAAGAGAGAAGCAAATGATTTAGCAGCAGAGATGGGATTAGAAGGCAGGAGTTCCTAGCTCCCAGATCAATGTACTGCACCTTCCTCCCCCTGGGTCCTTAAAACCCAGGCGGAACCAGCAAGATCCAGCCACACATTATGCACTGCCTCGAAGTCAGTATCTCTGCAGCCCCTTGGAAGGATGAAGGACTGAGCCACCTGTGATATGATTCGGGCCAGGGATTTAAGGGGCCAGACCACACCTGCTGCAACTCCATTGATGGCTTGGTCTCTTGCTGTCTCAGACTTGGTGCAGAAACCATCACCTATCCCACCATCATCCATGCCTCTCTCACCCCACTCTTTTAAATGCCCAAGAGTGCTTCTTTAAATGAACCCCGGGGGAAGGTGGGAGCACAGGGCAGGGGAACCAGGATATAACAGGGAAGAGAGGTGGTGCTGGCTGCCCAGCCAACTGCATTCCCCTCATGCCCAGTCTGACAGACCCTTTGTGCTTCCCAATGCTTTTCCAACTCTCCTGTGTGCCCACCCAGTTCTAAAGTAGGCTCTGTGCAGCTCTGAACAGATCATCAGCTTTACCAACTCTTCACTCCAGGGTTCTCCGGCTCTGATTCATAGGGCACTGGCTGCTTCACGGAGCTCTACAGCCAGTTGTGGTGAAAGCAGAGGGACCCAGCAGAGGGCCTCTCACAAAGCGCTCTGACGATCACAGTGGCTGAGAAGCCCCTTAGCGCATGATCTCCGTGTGCCACCCATGTGCCATAGACTGGGTGAGACCTGAGCTGAGGACCCTCGTTGAGGAGAAGCCCCTGTCTTTAAGTGGCCAGCACCATGCTGATCCTTCCTACCAATTTTCCCTGCTCCTCCTCAGTGCATTACTCCACAGGGCACCATGTGGCCTCAATGCCGGTACAGAACAGGCAAGGCGGATCTCACCATGGCAGGGCTGTTACAGAGAGAACTCTGTTACTCACCAAGACGCTTTCCATGGCCAGCAGATCACTCCGCTGTGCCGGTCGCTCCTTGCCTAGAAGCAGCCAGCTGGAGAGAGGGCAGGAGGATGCTCAGGGCCCTGGTTACCAGTGGGAAAAGCTCTGGCTCAGCGCCATTGCCCAAGCCCATTCACATTCACAAGATGAAGTCCCGAACTGTGCCACGGCTCAGCCCAGAAAGCTCCAATTCCTGCCCTTCTCCCTCCACCTGTGCAGCAGCTGGCGTCTTATTTCCTTCCTCCGTTCGCCCTCCAGCACACTGGGACAAGATGAAGTCTTGTTTGTCCCTGGCATGGGTATGACCAGGTAAGAGCAGCAGGACTCACCTGCCCCTTCCCCAGAGAGAAGGGCGGCTCCAGGCACCCAGAGGGCAAAATTAACAAGGGCAGAGGCAACTCAGCAACCACCCTCCCACACCGCTGCGGGGAAACTACAGGTGTTTTTCTCCAGTTGTTTTTCTTCCCTGTCTCTCTCTCTCCATCCTCTTTTCACACCCTAATCCTTTCCCTGCAGCAAATTAACTCCTTGCTTAGATCCAACAGGCCTCTCTGGAGAGCATCAAGAGGATGGGTTTGGCTGCTGGGGTACAGCCCTCACATTCAGTATCCAGGTTTATCTCAGACTCCAAGACGAAAAGGGATCATTGTGATCACCTTGTCTGACCCCCTGTACAGCGCAGACCAGAAAACTGCCTCACAATAATTCCTAGAGCAGAGCTTTTAGAAAAACCACCACTATTGATTTAAAAATCGTCAGCAATTGAGAATCCACCATGACCCTGGGTAAATTGTTTCAATGGGTAATTACTCTGTTAAATATTAACGTCTTATTTCCAGTCTGAATTTGTCTAGCTTCCACTTCCAGCCATTGGATCGTTAGACCTTAGGCTGCTGCCAGAGTGAAGAGCCCATTATTAAATATTTGTTCTCCATGCAGATACTTATAGATCATGATCAAGTCACCCCTTAACCTTCTCTTTGTTGAGCTAAACAGACTGAGCTCCTTGAGTTTATCACTATCAGGCAGGTTTTCTAATCCTTTAATCATTCTCGTGGCTCTTTTCTGGACCCTGTCCAATGTATCATCCTTCTTGAATTGTGGGCACCAGAACTGGACACAGGATTCCAGCAGTGCTTGCACCAGAAGTAAAATAACCTCTCTTCTCCTACTCGAGATTCCCCTGGTTATACATCTGAGGTATTGCATTAGTGACTTTCAGGCCACAGCATCACACTGGGACCTCATGTTCAGCTGATTATCCACTATGACCCCCAAATCTTTTTCAGAGTCACTGCTTCCCAGGATTGAGTCCCTCAGCCTGGAAGTATGGCCTGTATGCTTTCTTTCTAAATGGAGACATTTACATTTAGCTTTATTAAAACACAGATTGTTTGCTTGTGCCCAGTTTACCAACCAATCCAGATATCTCTGTATGAGTGACCTGTCCTCTTCATTATTTACCATGCCTCCAATTTGTGGGTCATCTGCAATTTTATCAGTGATGATTTTATATTTTCTTCTAGATCATCGATAAAAATCTTAAATTGCATAGGGCCAAGAACCAATACCTGCGGACTTCCAGTAGAGACACACCCCTTCGATGAGTCCCCATTTACAGTTACATTTTGAGACCTAGCAGCTAGCCAACTATTAATCCTCCTTTAACCCTCCTTTAATTCTTTATTAATTGAGTCCCATATCAGCTGCTCCATTCTCTTTCCCAGGACTGATGCCAGACTGACATCCCATTTACCCTTTTTAAATATTGGCCCAACATTAGCTTTCTTGCAGTCCCCTAGAACTTCCCCAGTGCTCCAAGACTTATTGAAAATCAGCATTAATTGCCCAGCATGCTCCTCCCTGATACAAGGACTTCATTCTTACTAGGATCAAGTGTCCCCTCGCTGCCTGCAGCCCCCTCCACTCTGCTCTCTCCAGGACTCTTTAGTTTGGGTCTTGGCCACCTGCACGTTTGCTCCCACCCCGATTTTGCATCATCTGCAAATTTGATCATGGTTGGATTGATGCCACAGAAGAGCTGACAGATGTGAAGCAGCTGCTCGCAATCAGAGATGTGCTTGGTTATCTTAGTTGAGCCTCTGGAATCTTAGAGCTGTGGACTGGCCAGCAGCTGACAAAAACATCCCTGCTTGGAGACCGACTGCACTACCACAGACGCAGCTGCCCAGATGCCCGAGCAGGTCCCTGCAGCTCCCAGTGCTCCCCAGATCTTTCAGAACTAGTCTGTTAGATAAAGCAAGGCTCTTGAACATCTGGGGGCCAGCTCAGCATGGGACAGGACAAGATACACTGCTTTAGCTCTGCTAAATATCAGCACTAACCAGCCATGCCTAAACTGCATCAGCTTTGCAGTGCAGGATGAATGTCTCTCAGTGCTTCCTTATCTCCTCTCTGTCAGTGCCAACCAGACATGTCAGCTCCCCAGAGAATCAGGAGGCAGCTGTACTGTGTGTTTGCCTGTAAATTACCTATCACTCTCCTGCAAGTGAGCAGCTGCGAGACCAGGGAAGCATTACGGATCTACCCCTAACCATGTGGGGTAGAGATCCCCTATTCTTGGGAATTCAGTTCAGTGTGGCCCACAGAGCAGTGCATCCTACAAGTTACGTGCAGGGAATGGGAGCCATTATTACATGTACTGAAGAAGCACTTACAGGCCTCCACTGAATCAGGGTCCCACTGTGCTAGGCATTGCACATGCTAACAGGCATTACCCTGCCCTGAAGAGCTTTATTGTCATCCCCATTTCACAGATGGGAATTGAGGCACAGGGAGATGACATGATAGACCCCAGCCAGCAACACTGGGAATAGAACCCAGAGCACCTGGGCCCTAGGCCAGTGCCTTAACCATAAGGCTGTCCTCCCTCTAAATGGGGTCCCTCCTTCTGTTCCTACCTACCTGTCACCTTGGTATCTAAGGGTACATCTAACACAGCAGCTGGGAGTGAGTCTCCCAGTCAGGCAGACAAACACGCTCTAGCTTCGCTGGAGCCAGCACATGACAAATAGAAGTGTGGATGCTTCAGGCTACCCACCCGAGTTTGCCTCCCATGACGACTACAGGGGAGGAAAATGAGACACTTTTCATAAAACATTCACTCCATATCTGACCTCTCAATTTCCATCCTGCAAGGAAACCTCCACAACATCTTCCAAAAGTTAGCCTGCGAGCTTAAATTCCTAACATCCTGAATAGTGCGTGCAGATGGTCGTTCCCTCAAAAAAAGATATATTGGAATTGGAAAAGGTTCAAAAGAGGACAACAAAAATTATTAGGGGCATGGAACAGCTTCCATATGAGGAGAGATTAATAAGACTGGGACTTTTCAGCTTGGAAAATAAACAACTAAGGGGGGGATATGATTGAGGTCTATAAAATCATGACTGGTGCAGAGAAAGTAAATAAGGAAGTGTTATTTATCCCTTCACATGACACAAGAACCAGGGGTCACCAAATGATATTAATATGCAGCGGGTTTAAAACAAAAGGAAGTATTTCTTCATACCAACACAGTCAAGCTGTGGAACTCTTTGCCAGAGGATGTTGTGAAGGCCAAGACTAACAGGGTTAAAAAAAAAACACTGGATAAATTCATGGAGGACAGCTCCATCAGTTGCTATTAGCCAAGATGGGCAGGGATGTGTCCATAGCCTCTGTTTGCCAGAAGCTGGGAATGGGCAACAGGGAATGAATCGCCTGATAATTGCCCTGTTCTGTTCATTCCCTCTGGGAATTGGTCGCTGTCGGAAAACAGGATACTGGGCTAGACAGACCTTTGGTCTGACCCAGTCTGGCCATTTTTATGTTCTTAACTTTGCTAGACACCAAAAATTACAGATTTTTATAAAGACACTGGATTTATGGCTCATTACAACAATCCATAACCCGCTAAGACTCCTTTGGCATGTGACTGCAGAGGCATTAGCTGCCCACTTCACCTGGAATGGGCTTGCAACATGTTAACTCCTTATACTTAATAACCTGTCTCACCTTGTATTTAGCTGTGACACTCAAAGTGCCTTTCCCAGACCTGAAGAAGAGCTCTGTGGGGCTCAAAAGCCTCTCTCTCTGACCAACCAGACATTGGTCCTATAAAAGATATCTCCTCCCACACCTTGTCTAATATGGGACATACATAGTTCCACCAACACTGCAAACAGTCCGTCCGTGCATCACAGGTGTATGTGAATGTGTCCGTCTGTCTGGCTCTGGCTGAGTCATCATTGTCCTCCTTCCAATTCCCCCTCAACTCTCCTTTGCTGTGAGGCTGACAAAAAACTTAACAGAGGTCAGGCTACTGATGTGCTGAGACCCACACCTGCCATGCTGGCTAATACAGTTTTTATTTCCTTGTGCTCCCCCTTCAGTTTGTCTCTGTCTGTTGTCTCTTGTCATACGCTTAGGTCGTAAGGACCATCGTTCTCCTCTGTGCCGTACAGCTCCTAGACCATCCCTGCTGTGATCCTTCTGAAGTCAACGGAGTTGCCCCAGGGCTGAACACATTCCAGGATGCCCACGGCATGGTGTCTGTATCCCAGTGTCACCATGACGGCGATAGCCCTTCAGTCCAAAGGAGGTTCCAACCCAGCTGAGCAGAGTGACCCTAAGGCTCACAGGGATACCTCAATACGGGGCTGATGGAGGAATAGGGGAGCGTATGCCAGCGTTGTGCCTCTACAGCCCAGCCTGGCCCTGCCAGCCCTATTCCACCCACACCCAGGAGTGGGGGGTCGCCAGGGCTCCTGCCTGCTCCCCACAGGTGCTGGCGTGGCTTTCCACCTCTGCTGTGCTGAACGAGAACTCGCAGATGGGGCACGGCACCCAAGTCTCGAGGGGCTCCTCGTGCTGGGGATCCTCCCGTGGCGGGGATGGCCAGGCTGTGTCTGGAACGGAGCCATCTTCCCCACAGGTGGAGGCATGAACAGGAAGGAGATCTGTGCTGAAGCAACCTGCAGTGAGAAGAGATGACAGCAGAGCTAACCCAGGCCCACCTGGACTTACTGGCTGCCAACGTACTGCGTGCCTTGACCACCTGGGGCTTCAGGCTGAGAGCAAGGTTAGAACTTGGGACCCCAGGCCCTTGCCACTCAATCTCTGTCAGCTGTTCCTAAGGTAGGGCCTACCACATAACTGGGCAGTTCTGATTCCAGCCAGGAGAGGGCAGTAGCATGAACAGAGTGCAGTTTCTTATTTTACAACAATCAACAGGTATACAGTGCTGCTCATAAATTCCAAGGCCAGAGGGGCCATTGGGATCACCTGCTCTGACCTCCTGTATAACACAGGCCAGGGAACTGTCCCAATATAATTCCTAGAGCAGAGCTTTCATTCTGAAGGAGCCCAAGCCACTGTACGCATTCACCTGCCGCTGAAATGCAGCCACCTCTGGGGTGGCACACAGCAGCTGCTGAACAGCAGCGAAGGCTCCCATAGCCAATTGAAAGTGCTAGGGGAGAATCAGGTTGGTGGAGTGTAGTTGCAGCCTGCCTCCGAGCTCAAACCCTGGTTCCATGAGTTTGACAACCTCTGCAAACAAACCATGGGTACTGAAACCAACCTCACCTCCCTATGCCCCTTTGGGTCTCCTTAAGCAGGTGTGACTGAAGCCAGCTGACCTGCTGGGCACTTGGCTGCTCTGAAAATCAAGCCACTGGGGCACTCAAGTATGGGTTTAACTGGATACCTTTTAGGTAATCATGTTTTAATCTTAGAAACGTAGGGCTGGAAGGGACCTCAGGAGGTCATCTTTCTAGTCCATGTCCCTGCAAAGTCATGAATAAAGGCGACAAGGCTGCGGCTAAGACGGGGGAGAGAGAGCGCAAGGAAATCCCTCGCAGCAGTAAAAGGTGATGGGAGTGGAACTCAGGAACTGAGGTGTTACTGGTGTTTTAAGGGCAGCGTGTGAGACTCTACCTTTGAAACGCCACACGGTGGTCAGATGGGCTGTCTCTCTAATGGCCCATCTACATGGCAAGCGAAGGTGTAACTGTAGTACGGGTAGGCACACTGTGCTAACTTTCATCCAGCTAGCCCGCGTAATAACAGTAGTGACAACATGGCAGCATGGACTAGCAGTGAGAATACATCCTCAGTTGTTAGCCCATGCTGCTGGATCTTCACTGCTATTGTTACTCACATGAGCTGGATTAAAGATGGCATGGGTCTGCCTACCCACGCTACCGTCACACCTCCCCTGGCAGTGTAAACAGATCCTAGAGATACACACTAGGTCAGAGATACTCACACTGAGGCTCACAAGTCGCAACTGGCTCTTTAATGTGTCCCTTGCGGCTCTGTGCAGCACACAATATTAGAACACTGTGATTGAATTATTAACCAGTCTAAGTTATTAACCCATCGGGATGCTTTTACTAGGTTATTAACCAATTGTAGTTGTTAAAATAATAATATTTGGTCAGTCATTTTGCTTTGAGAATAATATATAGAGATAAAAGGTAAATATTTCCCTGTCGTGCTGTACTGAGGTAAAGGAAAAGCTGAATTCACACGACTGTAGCTCTTTTGGGTAATGTTGGTCACTAATTTGGCTTCTGAACCACTGAGGTCTAAGTACACTGCTCTAGGTCAATACCAAATTACTGGTATGCCACACCCCTGGGGTGAGATTCTTTGGCCAGTTTGCAGATCATACTAGACAGATACAATGGTCCCCTGTCATCTTGAAGTCTATGCTCACCCTCTTCTTTGAGTCCAGCTCTGGAGACGGAATCAGGCAAGACGCCAAGCTGAACATCCCACTGGTCACAAACCCACCAGATGGGCAGGGATCAGCTCACTTTTTTACAACCAGCTGAGTTAATGGAAGGGCCTCCCATGCTCGACCTGAGAGCCAGCTGCATCTCAAGGGTGAATCATATGAGCCGTACAGATCCGGTGTATGTGTGGCAGAACCAAAGGGCCTTCCAAAGAGAGTGCTTTAGGCAGGAGGACGTGCTCTAAGGCACTTGTTATAGCTGGCAGCAACTCTAGCCCGCACTCCAGAACACTCACCTGCACAGATGGGGCATGTGCCCATCTCCCCGCCTGCCTCTATATCATCATCCAGCTTACTGGGCCTTCCTCCCCGGCTCCTGGCTCTTCCTCCCAGGGTGCCAGGCCTGGGCATTGACCTGAAGAGAGAGATTTCAGGAGCAGCTGTTTCTCCAGTTTCCAGCGTCCTTTGCACTCCCACCTCAAAGTGTTAAAAGTATAGCCCAGGCTCAGAGAAGCTGCCCTGCCTGTTGAGACATACCAGAGGCGGCAGCTGGAAGGGCCAAGATCCTCCGCTTCCTGCTATCCCGTCCTATGCACCCTCTGGCTATGACGGAGACCCAGAGGAGATTCCCAGGAAGGCACTGCCTGCACTGGGACACTGGCTCAGAGAAGGAGCTGCCAGTTGGGCTCCAAAGGGGGAATCAGAACATTTGGAGGGTTAAGGGGAACACAACAGGGCTGATCCGTTACCTCCGTGCGGTGCCTTGAGATCTTCGTCTCCTGCTTGGCTTCACCCGGACCCTCCTCAGGGTTGGAGCGTCATGGACATCCTGCATGGGGCCTGGAGAATAACCAGCAGCAGCACTGTACCTAGCTCCTGGATAAAGCTTTACAAAGCAGGTCGGGATCGCAGTCCCCATTTCACAGATGGAGAAACCGAGGCAACAGGAGGGGAAATGACTTACCGAAGGTCACCCAGCAGCCAAGTAGCAGTTCTGAGACTAGAACCCAGATCTCCTGAGTCCCAGCCCAGGGCTCTGTCCACCAGGCCATACAGCCAAGCCAAGTTGGCATCAACACATGCAGATGTGCTTCTGGCAGGCAGTTTGGTGGGACTGGAGACCAGGAGCCTCCCATGCTCCAGAATCAACAAGAAGCAGTTTTGAATGGCGATGCTGAACCACCAACACACGGGACAGGGACATGATTCCCTGGCTGAAATGGACACCAGGTAAGCCCAGCCCGTGGAGTCTGCACCAGGGAATCAGGGGCTGAGGGTGCTTAGCTACCTTGCAGGGAGTGAGCTCTGCACTAGGAGGGCTGAGACTCCAAGAAGAAAGGGGAGCTGGCTAGAGCGGAAGGGGGCTGGAACGAAGAGCAACGGGAGGAAATGGAACAGAAGCTGCCGACAGCGAGAGCTCCTCCTGTGGGACAGTCTCCCAGTGGAAAGCCCATCTCTGAGGGCTGTCGCCAGTCTAGAGTTCAGAGCGGTTTCAAAGCCTTTGGTGCCTGCCTCTAGGGAACAGATGGGCCAGCTGGCAGCTCTGCCAGAGAGCGTAGAGCCAGTCCTGCCTTGGCCGTGGGGAGGGACAGCCTGGATGGGACCCAATAGTGCTCATCTACCTCAGACTCCACTCATCCACCCAGCAACAATGAGAACTCATCCCTATGCTGGCTGGGGACTGACAGAGCAGCCTTACCCACGGCAGAAGTGGACATTCCCCATCAGCTGCCTGGGCACATTCCAGCAGCCCCGGATCCAACCAAGCGCTTTGGGGTCTGTAGGCTGCACTTCCAGCAGTGGGGCCCCAAGGGTGCCTTTCGCCAGTGGGGAAAAGGGTGCCATGCCAGGTCCTCCAAGATGCCCATCGCTCTCTGGATCATTACGGGAGTGCGTGGCAGAAGAGCAGCTGCTGATCCCACCCAAAGGGGCAGGACAGCTTTGGAGAGGGTTGCCACATCCCCAGCTCAGCTGGGCAGAGGAGTTTGGGGGATCCCACTCGAGTCCCCACACGGCTGAGACCGGCTCCCACTCACCTGCTGCTACAGGGCTCACGGATGGATCTTCACCCTGCTGCCCCTGGCTGCCCCCCTGTCTCTCAGCTGCCAAAGAGGTGCCACTGGGACCTGGCTGGACAGTGCGGCTGCGCAACTGGGCCGCCGACAGCACCATCCTGGCTATCCGGCTGAGACAGGTCAGGCTGCGGGGGTGAGGCCTGCAGCTGGGCTCCAGCAGCTGCACTCGGCTTTTCTGTTCCTTCTCATCACCCTTGCTCCTGGGCACAGAAAGCCAGAGACCCAGTGATTCCTGCCAGCTGGCCAGGGAACACCCCTGAATAGGACAGACACTCCCTGCTCCCAACCATGGAAGGGATCTCCCCCAGGGCCAGTAGCACATCCCTTCCAGCAGCAGCTCAGGGAGTGATCAGGACTTTGGTACGGACCCCCCACCCACCCCACAGCTGGGCGTGCGGGTCAGACAGTCTGTCCTGCAGTGACCCTGAGCTAGGATACAATGGTGGCAGGAGGGGCTCGTTCATGGGGAAGGGCGGGAGACTCCAGCTGGAAGGGGCTGCCATCAATGACAGCTTTGCCCTGGAGAGCATCCCGAGGGGCTTGCTCCCAATGCCAGCGGAACAAGCAGGCATGGAGCCCATGGGCTTCCATAGGCGTTTCGGGCCCTCAGCTCCTGTCCAGCTCAGGACACAGCACAGGGCTAAATCCAGCTGGCAGAGAACAGCCCCCTGGAGCATCCCCGAGTGGAGCAGCCCCTGGCCATCCTGTCCAGTTGATGGGGGCAGCGCTCCGAGAGAGGCTGTGCCGGGAGAGGAGAGGGTTCCTGGGAGGGGAAGCAAGCACTAGGACTAAGGGCTCCTCCCACCCTGAGCCACTAGAAGGGGGTTGGCAAGCTCCCAGCTGGGTCCCAGAGTAGCAGTTCCCATGCGAGTGTCACTGGCACCGTGACAGCCCCAGGAGGGAGAGGAAGCTGTGCATGCCACTGCCTTTGGTCCAGCCCCACAGTTCTAAGGCGCGGCCCCTCCCTCTGAAGGATGATCGCTTCCCTAACGGTACTTACGGCTGCACCTCCGGGAATAACGTCCTGAGAAAGGCGGGGCTGGCGACCCAGGGGCTGGCTGTGGGCTCGAGACCCGTCTGTGGGAGAGGAAAACATGGCTCAGAGCTCTGCTCTCATGGGAGATATCCCCCAGTCCCCCCAGGGCCAGCACGCGCAGAGAACCAGTAGCACCAGAGAGAGAAGAGACCCCCCAGATCCCGTCTGGCCCACCCCCATGGCCAGTGCCCTAGAGCTCATAACACAGGAACAATCCTGCACTGGTCCATGTCAGAGAGCTAGAGGAGTGGACAGGTGTCCTCCCCCTCTGAACCTGGCACACTCGACTGCATAGGCCATGCAGCACCCAGGAGCCAGTCAGGTGGGCTAAGCAGGCTACTGACCTATCCTCATTGTGGCCAAGGGGTGAGAGCACCAGTCTCAGCAGCAACAAGAGACCACCTTCTGCCACCCCAGACCCCCTAACCCAAAGAGCATGGAGACTCCTTGCAGGCACTGACCTGGGGCGGAACTGGCGCCGCGTGGCTGTGATCAGGGTCCAACGGAGTGCGGATGTGGATGAAGGAGAGGCCAAACTGGGCCTGCTTGTTGAAGGGTTGGCTGCAGGTGATCCTCACGCGATCCCACTTCTCGCCCAGTGCCGCCGCCAGGAAATCGCCTGCGGACAGAGCAGGAGCAGACGGGCAGCTTCACATCTGGAGCGAGACGCTGCCGCCTTCTAATGGCCTTGCAGTCGACACAGGAACATGTCCCTGCCCCTCCACGTCCAAACACTGGGACCATCCCAACTGGGAGTCCACTACCCTGCCACACAGATCCAGTCCCTGGGACCACAGCTCCCCAGATCCAACCACTGGGTCTGTCCCAACTGGTACTCCACCACCTCAGCTCTAACCGCTGGGACCTCCACTTCCCACAGCGCCAGATCCAACCACAGGGACCACAGCTCGCCACCACACCTAATCCATCCTGGGAACACCCTGAGACATCCCCATCAATGTACAGGCACAGAGGTGACCAGTTCAGGTTCCCAGATACTATCATGCGGGCCCGAGTTGTAGTCAGAGGAGGCCCTGAGATATAAACCTTGGTATCAGAGGCCTGGTATGAGGCCTAAGACCTGAACTAAAGTAACGGTCAAGACTGGCTAACATAAAGCAAAGTGAAGCTGTGAGCCAGAGGCAGGCCCTGCTCACAGATGCTGGCAAGGAAAGGGCTGATGCTGCAAACAGAGACAAACCTAAAAGGTACTGGACCCCAGGTATCAGAACATTCACATACTTGTACACTCCACACACATAACAAGGAACAGGCTGACCCATCCCAATGACAGGGCCAAAAGGGTAATATGATGGATAGAGTTGTTTTGTTCAAACCAACACGTACAAGGTGAGAGGCGTCACTTTACTGCATAGAGGGGTTGTACCTCGTTACGTCAGGAGTGATGTGTAACTTGTTTGTACCTGTGTATAAGAATCCATCCCTGGGGCAGTGTCTTTGTCCAGCCTAGGGGGCAGTGGAAAACCCCACCACTGACTGAACTGAGTCCATTGCCAGGGAGCACATATGTACTGGCTAGCTGCATCTTAGCAGCACTTTGGACTTCGTTTACCAGGGAGCTGGGGACTGTGTTTCTCTTTGACAATAAACCTGGCCGATGTGCCTTCGTAACTTACTAGAGTCTGTGGTCATTGGGGGTTCTCTCAGGATCTGCTGTGTCAGTTATCTGCGCAGAGCTGGGGCAGCACACAGAGGGAACACACGCACGCAGCCGACTGATATCAATATTGAACAGAGCAGAGCATCACACTGCTAGCATCTGACAACACAAGTGAATACATGGAGAGAAGGTAGCCCGGGAGATGGGATGACCTCCCATCATGAAATGTGATTACTTGCTATAACAGGGCTTAGACGGGTGGGCATGATGCACCATCAGCCACGAGCTCTAATCAGTGATACCCAGCTAGTGACCCACATGTGAGCAGGGCCCTCTTTACCTTCTTTAAACATCCGGACCCCGGAGCGGTTCCTGTCCAGCTTCGAGTCAGCCGGCGTCATTAGTGTAGTGCTGGGCACCATGGTAACATAGGGCTGCTCCAGCGGCCAGAAGGAGCGCCCCACGTCCACCTGGACGAAGGCACAGCCACAGTTCCCTGCGGGTGGAGGGGCAAAGGTCAGGCCTGGGCGGAGCAGCTGAACCTCCCTCAGCGCTGTGCTGCGGTGAAACTGATCAGCCAGATCTGGGCACTGATACTGGAGCCCCAAAGAGCTGGCTGGGGAGCCACCCAGCGCAAAGGGAAGCAAGCGGGCTGTTCAGTCTCCATGGCCTATTCACTCTCTGTGGGGAGCACCCACAAGAGGCCTGCCAGGCACCAGCAACAGTGGCAGCTTCGAGGAGAGATGTTGTTCTAATCTGCACCCCAGGGACCAGTAACCCGGCATGCGACAGAGACTGACCGGAATTCGCCCACTGGTATGAACTATGAGGCGAGCATTTTGCTAACAGGGAGAGACTTTCCCCTTGTGGCCAGCTAGTTAGAAAGGGGACTAGCAGACAGACGATTTCCCAGCCCTGGCACTGTCTCACTTGGGCATGTCACCTCCCCTCAACGTGCCTCAGTTTCTCCATCAGCAAAACAGGGACAGCTGTGACAAGAGACAAGTGCACAGTGTTACCATGATAGTATGGGGAAGTAGCTAGAAACCTCTGGACTCCTCTGAAGTCAAGCCCTTCAAGTGTAGAGACAAGCACGGTAGCACTGCAGGAGACCCCAGAGAGATTCGCAGGTTAGACTGCCACCAAGGGGTCAGGAGTCTCAGTTTCTCCCTCTCTCATACCTATGTCTATGTAGCCAATAGAAGTAGCCCGTTCCAGCTGCAGCTCCACTTTCAGCTGCCTGTTCCGATCCTGGGGGCTGCTCAGCCAAGGGTGAATGCCATCGTCATGCAGCAGATTCTCCACTGGATACCTGGGGTCCTGCACCAAACCAATGTGGAGGGGAGAGAGCAGAAGTATGGTGCTTAGTAGAGGGGTGGGGATAGAAGTAGGGGGGGTCAGCAATAGTTACTGTTCTCTAGTAATGATCTGAAAGCACATTACAGATTTTACAAAAGGCTCAGACCTTACCTGCTGCTGAAATGCAGCCACTGCTGGGGTGAAGTGTAGTAGATGCTTACCAGCACACAGAAACATTATACAACAGTTTATGGCAGGAAGAATACTGTATCCAATTCACAACACTTTCCAGGCCAGATCCTCAGCTGGTGTAAAGTGGGGAAGTCTGGATCTATGTCAGTTTATACCAATGGGGCATCAGACCCTCAATTTCTATAAGGAGTCAAGGATCTCACAGGACTAGGGTATGCAGAGTTCTGCAGCAAAAGGTAGCACCTCCTCATGTCCAATTAAAGAACTGCAGTTGAAGATGAAAAGCAGTATTATTACCTGAGAGGTGAAGGACACCACATGGTTGATTTTAACTGGAGCCATTTCTGATTCTTCAGAAACCCCCCTGCTGCCTGCTTGAAGCGTCCTCTGGGTTTCCCGGAACCACTCTCTCAGTCCATACGGTCCATCAGCATCTAGCAGAAACACAGACAGAATCTGGTTCTTTACAGAGATTGGAGCCATTTCCACTTGGTCTCACTTCGGGCACATTTGCCAAGTACTGTGTTTTCGCAACCAGTAATAAAAGTGGATTTGAATTTCACTGAACATTTATGATCCTCCCTCTGCTGTCACTGAAGGAGATGGATATTGTATATTACAGACTGTGCTGGCCAGACGAAGCCTCAACAATGCACAGTCAGATGCCTGTTTGTATCCCCTGCACCCTCCTTTCCACCAGATCAGAGGCCTTGGGTATATGGGACAGATGCCCCAGTTTAACTTCAGGTGGGAATGTCATGAATGGATTAATCAATTCAGTACAAACCTCCATGTGAACATTCTTATTTCAGTTTAACTTAAACTGATTTCCAAGCAGCTTAAACTAAACAAAAAATAAAGCCACTCAACTGAAATCAGTGTCCACATTGGGTCTTTGCACCAGGTTATCTAAACCAGTTTAAATTTCCATCTTAACTGAAATTGGTCCAACTAGACAAACTGATACACTCCTTGGAATATTACTGTGATGACCAATAGGATTCCAGTCAGGATCAATGACCATTGTGCTAGACACTGATAGAAAGACACTGTCTCTGCCCAGGAAAGCTTAGCCTGAAGCCTGGGGCTACATGCAGTGACAAGGAGCTTTCTATGTGGATCCAGCTGCAGGATCAGGACCCAAAAAGACAAGCATCATAAGAAGTTCAGAGGAGAAGGATACAAGGATCCAAGGACCCCAAATCCTATAATCAGATCCATATGGACAGAACCCTCCTCAGAGTCCCACTGTGAAGGCAGATTGGAGGACTGGGGCCAAAGCATGTAACATTTTCAGGTATGTATACTTTTAATTAAAACTATACCTGACTGCCCCTCAATTTGTCTCCAGTTAGATGGCTAGTAGGTTTCATGGAAGAAGTAGGTCTGAAGGAGGACAGGAATTTTGTCTTCTTGTATGGATCTGCGAAGTACCACGTACCCCTGTGATGCTGTAGAAATAATATGTAATTTTACATCTTTCCTTAGGCTTCACTCACTTCCTCTGTACCCTTTTGTTTCCCCCAAATCCAATCTCTCTATAGGTTCATTTCAGGTTACCCCAAGTTGATCACACAGCAAATTCTGTGAATAATTTGGGGAAAAAATTACCTTAGAGCACTTGAGCTATGCCTTAAGTATTTGTTTTGCTAAATAAATTCATCATGATGTTTTGATGCAGCCTCACTACATAAAGTCCCCATGTAATGTTACTGCACTGGCCCGGAGTTGTTTCAGGGCATTTTAATATCCTAAAAGCTAGCAGGACTGGCCTGTGAAAATCAGAATAAGTAATCACCTTAAGTGGTGTCTAAACAAACAACAACAAGTGAAACTTCAGCAAGGAAAAAATGACATCTAGGCTTTTCCACCAATGTTTACATGAGAAATTAATCCATCCACAGATTTAAGGATGAGTTAAAGAGCTGACGAAAATAGTTAAAGAAGCCAATTTTAATCCATTTCCCAGAGCAAATTCTACTGCTACAGGTTGTGGCAACCAATTCAATATAATCATAAAAATTATAATAATAAAAAACCCCTCAACTGTTACTTCTTCAGGGAAAAAAAAAAGTCAGGTACAAATTACAGCATCTCTTTTCCATGGGAACCTGGAACAGACACAAACCCTCCTTTGCTTTCACATCACCCCTTATCTCCAACAGCCCTCCTGTGTAGATGATCTCCCATCCATACACAATCCCCCGCCCAACCACCCCAGCATAACACCTTATCACTCATCCCCCAGAAAAGTAAGACTTTGGATCCATTCAGCTCTTTCCCTCCCAGCATCTCAAAAAGTTTTACAGACTGACCCCATCCCAAAGCCAGACAAAACCTCTTCCCCACCCCCAAACCCATCCAATCCCCACTTCCCAACCCCAAATTTCACCAAACTTACCCCATACATCCCCCACTCCTCCAAAACCACAATATCCTGATTCCCTACTCCCAGGCCCCTAGTCCCCAGTACCCTAGATCCCCCCATCCCCGGCTGCCCTCAAACTCTCACAAGATAAATAAGCAACATGGTTTTCAAAACAAACCCCAAAACAGCCCAATCCCATTTCAAGACAAGCCCAAAATAAGACCAATCCATTTCTGCTCGGTGACACCTAATGCCAACAAGCAAGCCCAAAACAAGGCCCAAACTTCAAAACGGGGTGTTTTTATAAAAATACCATAATTTATTTTTAGCATTCAAATGGACACAACAAAAAGGTACGCTATAACTTGTAACCATTCTGCCAGATAGATACTGCAGCAAACAGGAACAGGTTAAATATACAGAGGGGGTTTCTTCAACAACACTTTGGTGGAAAACTATAAATATATGTGTATAAAATAAAACATTTTGAGTGCATTTAAAGGATTTATGGAGAACCCCCCCCAAACCTTTAAGAGATTGGCAATGAGACTACTCTCGCTTTTCCGCAACCTCTGCTGCCACCACCACCATCACACCATCCCTCCTCGACACTGTATCTCTATCATTTCAGGTTGCTTGCTTTTGCTGCCTGATTTTTCATGATGTGTGGATGACAATGCTTGGGTTTTTTGTTAGCCAGGGCATGTAGGAAACACCTTAATCTTGGTCTCATTCAATGATGACTCAGTCCTGCATCGCATGTTCAGGCCCATATGATCGGTGCTCTTCCAATGGCAAGACTAAATATACAAAAAAAAACTTTACCCAACAGCAATCCTTGCCTATTTTGTGAAAGTACTCTGACCCACAGCTGAATTCCAATGTACTATTCTATAAATATAACATCCATTCTACGTTTCAATAAAGAATCTCTCTAAAAAATCATGCTTACTAAAGAAAATCCTACACAAGCTTACATTTAGACCAGCTTTGATGGTTATCTGGGTCGTTATTTTAACAAACTAACATTACTTCACAATGTCTTGTCTTGGTGTGCAAATTGGAAGACATCATGTTGTTAGACCAAGGTACTTGATTTGCTTTTGTTTCCGCTTGCACTGGGAATCCATTTTAGCAAAGGAGTTACTGAGTCCCAATCTTTAACATTAGTTTTACATACCCTGGCTGCCCCACCAGGCATGTGCCTCCCACTGGTTCAGTCGTCACCCTTGGCCACCCCGCCAGGTGAGCCTCTGAGACAGCAGGACTTTTTCCACTTGCACACCTGCACCATGGTGTGCAGGAACCACTTTGGTCTGGTGAATCACGAAGACCTGAGCCAGGAACAGAAGAGCAAGCTGTGGGAGCTCAGCAAGGATGAGTAGAGTGGTGGGACTCTAACTTCAGTTAAATGTCATCCTCGCTCTCTACATCATCTGTGGTGGGATCAGCTCCCTGTGTGTGGTACATTCCCATGGTAAAGCATTGAAGCATATCCTGGGTTGGCACAAAATCCTTACAGCATACCCCCCATCATCTTAACTCGTACCGGATATGCAGTATACTGCTCTGAGCCTGGTGACCCATCCTGTTCCAGTGCTTGGACTTAATGTTTGTCTGCAAAAACACTAGTTCTGCATCACCATTACTGAGAGGCATGGCAAGTAGAGAGAGCGCTACAGTCCTCAAAGTTGTAGACCTCCACCCAGAACTGCTCTGCTTGTTTTCATCTGTGTTCTTCCACTTCTGGTAGCTGAGGGCTTGATACTGGTTATCAAAGGCCCCCAAGTCACCTTTGAAAATGTTTATCATTGAGATCTTTGCTACTTGAGGTTTTGCCAGAGACAGAATAACCAATGGACTGAACAATGACAGAGTTCCACAGATCGATATTCGCTGGTAGTCTGCGCTATACTTGCTTAGCTGCTTCAAGAATGAAGTCTTGGCATCTTCCGTCTTGAACAGGTTTGTCAAGCTTTGCGGCTCCTAGAGTTATGGTGAACATTACGCCAAAATTAACAACCAGTGGCAAGTGACTGGCTGTGTCACTCAAATGGACTTCCAGGAGTTTAGCGTCTGATACAGGGATGCTCTTTGGAAACAATATTCTAGCTAAAAGACCCCGAAAGAAAGACAGGAGGGCATCCAACATCTTGAAAGCATTACCATCAGATTCCAGCTGGAACAGTTTGTTGAGTCTGGAGAATTCCTGCAGAATCAGTGGTAGAAACCGTAAATACAGTTTATTCACAGGGTCGCAATACAGAACTTCTGCTTCACAGCATCACGGCTTATCTTTGCCCAGTTAGAAGTGTAGCTTCAATGCATCCCACTGATCCAGTACGCGCCCACAAGTCGTGAATGCTGACAGCTGAACAGGTTTAAGTGGCGTGTTGCCAGGATTCATTACCTGGAATAGCTGTGCATATGCATGCTGTCTCTGGGGGCTGTGAGAGAAACAGCTGTAGGAATGGGAGATTAAAAACTTTAGACTGTGTGGCAGCATTTCTACAGCTTTACTGGCACACAGCCGGATGGAATCACATACGCATTTGATGAGACTGAGCCTGTCATTCTTCTTGAGCAGATGCATGTACACGGAATTTTTATGGCTGACCATGACGCTATAGCCGTCGGTCCCAATCCCAATACACCTGCTGAAATCCAGATCAACGCTGGCAAGAAACTGCAGCAGCACTGTGGCAATAGCTTCAGCTGTTTCACCTTCCAAACTGACTAGTCCCAAAAACATGGAGACAATCTTGCCTAAGGAGAGACTGGGATGATTTAGTTGGGAATTGGTCCTGCTGTGAGCAGGGGGTTGGACTAGATGACCTCCTGAGGTCCCTTCCAACCCTGATAGTCTATGATTCCATGAAGTACTACATGCATGTTTTACCACAAGTAGAACATGCAGGGAGAAATAACATGGTTGATTCATGCCCTGCATTTTGTGCGATGGAGGTGGATATCTTTTTCAAAAGCTGATCTGGCAAGCTCACTGAGGTAATCCACAAAACTGACCACTGTGTGGCAGGAAATGTAGCAAGCCAGTTTTAGCTCTGCTTGGTGCACCCTCAAGACAGTGAAATCAATATTTGTCAAGCGCATCATAGAAAATGGTACATGTTTCTCAGTTGCTGCATGTTGCACAAGGTCTGCACAATGTGCACGAATTAGGCCTTTGCAATATCTGCAAAAAGCTTTTGTGTTGTCACCAGTTGCAGGCTTCAGCCAATCTTTAAATTCTTATTCTTTTCCCCATTCCTTTCTGTATTTCTTTCCATAATTTGCCCATTTGCTTATGCTTGGCTGCTGCTGATCCATACTGCTCTCTTTTCTCTAGCGTCGAATAAGGCTCAAAATTGTGGACAAGACAGGCTAGCCTGGAACATGATAGGAATTGATGTGTCAAGTGGGTGGACCAGGCCAAGAATGTCCACGATTTTGGCCCCCACTAACACCCACAAACCATGCACATTACAAGGACTCTGTGAGGACTTGGGGGTGGGGGGAGCGTGATTTCTTGCATGCAGCATCATCTTCTCCACGACCCCCCACAGGGGGTTCTGGAGGCCTTTGTCTGAACTATTTCCCTGCGTGCTGCAGCACCCCACTTTTCAGTCTATAGTGTATAGAGAAGTATAAACAAGTCATTTCATTCATTGTATGTATGAAATAATTGTACTTTATACTGACTTCACTAATGCTTTTGTCTAGTTTTACAACAGTGTACATGAAATTTGTACATGTGTTGATCTACCCCCTGGAAGACCTCTGCGTACCCCCAAGGGTACATGTACCCCTTATTGAACACCACTGCTGTAAACTGGCACTTAATAGTGTTAAGAATTACGCCAATAGGCCATGCGCAGTTCGTTGCTAGGCTGAGGCACAAAGACCAAAGGTACGCAGAGTGTTCAAATACCAGAATTTTATTACGCTCAAGCGTGGTGCACCCCTGCTAGCCAGCGGAGGACCTCAGCTGCAGGTTACAGAGGGTTTATATACCTTTCAGTAGTGCGTGCTGCCCTCGTGCATTGTAAGCTTTAGCCAATAAACAAGCCACTTAACTATCTTTAACCTATCACGACCAAATGTTTTCACATGTTGGCTAGCGCTTAGGCAAACAGTTATCTTGCATACCAGAACTTCCCTGAATTGTGGTGTTGCTCTCTGTTTCAATGTCCTTATTCCTTTTTATGGTTTTATTATCTTTCAACACTGCCCTAGTGCTGACCCCGGTACGTGATGTACTCGCTTTCCCTTAATGGCAGACCTAGGCCTTAAAAATGGAGTCACTCATGCTAACTGCCCTCAACAGTTCCCCCTTTCTTTTGTACGTCAGTAAGCTATATTGGGGCAGAATAGCTGCGGTGAAGGATTGTCGACAGCACATAGTACAACACTGCAAGCATACGAAAACAAATACAAAGAAAGAGACTACAAAAAGGATTAGGTATAAAATACGCCAACCCCACCCCCCCAGGTCTGGTAACCATGAAGTAAGCCAGTTCCAGGCCTTTTGGAATCCAGTGCTGGTATCGTCAAGGCTGATGCGATGAAATGAGGCAGCTTGCTGCATAATGGTATGGATGTTGGTCTCCACCCATCGATGTTGATTCACGAACACACAACAGCTAGAGTTAACCAGGGCGCAAACCCACTCTGGTTTGCAAGGAGATAATCCAGGGCCAAATGATTTTGCATAGCTGTCCAAGGTAGCTGAGTCACTTCAGTTTGGAGGACAGATAAGGTGTCTGCCATAGCATCTCCCATGACTTCTAATGCTGCTGAAATATTTACTATAGCCTTCTCTAATTCATTTACCCCTAACCAAGGCAAAAACCAGTGTATGAAGGAATGAAAGCCTGTGAGCCAATCAGAAAGGGGATTTGAAGGGACACTTTGTTGGCTCCGCCATATGAGGTTGCGGATTTCTCCCTGGATCAAGGTTTGGTGTACTGTGACAGCAGGTACTATGGCCCCCAAGGTACACGTGCCACACCAACCCGCCGGGAGGGTCTTATAAGCCGTATGATTACATAGCCAATACCAGCCAGATCCCTCAGGGACCGGCCATGGGGCCCTGGAGTAATTGGAGGAGCTTGCCACACCAGTACTGATCCAAGTGGTAACATTGCACCCCATAAAGTTGCCCACAAAGACAGCGTTATCTATTCCCTTTTTCCTTGATATGCATAAAGCATAACTACCCTGGGCCACCATATCAATGGACCATGTCTGCATTGTAACATTCCAGCTAAATGTAGTATTTATCCACAATACAGCCTGGAGGGTTCTGTTGAGGAGGATAGGTACCCCTACTAATTGGACTCCCTGGCCTATGTGTGGGGGGGTATGAATGCAAATCCAGCATTGTGTCCGATCCACACTCTGTATTATAGCACGAGTTAAATTTAAGAAACTGTTACCCTCCCATCCTTGTATCGGATTTGTGAATAAGGAGGGGAACCCCCAGGCAAACCATACCAATACTGACATCCTTTCCTATACCACACAAAGAACAAAACTACCAGTGTAAGTACAATTGATAGAAAAGCAAGAAGTCCTGGTGGAGTGTGGAGATCCCAATAATTGGAGGGTTCAGTCCACGGATCAGCAGTGACATTCATTCACGAGGTGGCTCATCAGGAGAAGGTGCAGGTGCTGGCTTAGCGTGGCTGTGATGAATCCATGAACTTTTACCTGCAACCTTTAAAGCAGAATAAGTACATAATAAAACCTGATACGGCCCTTCCCACCGGGGTTCCAGGGGATTGGTGCAGGGAATCTTTTTTACCAGCACCCAAACCCCCGGTTTAAAGGAATGGACCTGTAACCCTAATGGCGCGCTTTGGAATAATTGAGCTTCTGACTTGATTGTCAGCCAGCTCCTTTTGCAACCCCACAACATACCTGGCCAGTGTTTCTTCTCTATCCAAGAGGCCAGCATGTGCAGGAACATAAGTTCCCAGGAGCAAAGCCAGCTTACCAAACAATATTTCAAACAGGGACAGGCCCAGGAGCATACGTGGGGTTCGCCTTATGTGCCACAGGACTATAGGCAATATGTCTGGCCACTTAAGTCCGGTCTCCTTACAGTACTTTGCTATCATTGTTTTTACAGTTCGGTTCATACACTCCACCTGTCCTACAGATTGAGGATGATACGGGGCATGTAGTTGTCACGTCATTCCCAGACACTGATACAATTCGTCCATGATTTTTGCTGTAAAGTGTGAATCCTGATCAGAATCGATGACTTCAGGAACACCAAACCGGGGCACAATGTCTTTCATTAGAAATTTCACCACACATCTTGCATCTGCTTTTCTAGTTGGTATTGCTTCAGGCCATCCCGAAAGTTGATCCATTACTACAAGGAGGTGGTGAAACCCTGAGCTTCTAGGCATCTCAGCATAGTCCATTTGCAGGCATTGAAACGGGACGTTTGCCCAGGGTCTCCCCCTCTCTGAGTCGGCACGAAGCCGAGAACTTGCAGAAAAAGTCAGACAAGTAGAACAGGAACCAAGGGCCCGCTTTACAGCAGGGTAAACATGAGGCGCTGCCCAAAATTTAAGTATAGCAGTAGCCGTGCCCTGTATCCCAGCATGGCCCAAGGAATTAAAATAATGGGCAGCTGGGAGTAGGTAGAGGCAGGGTAGAATAGGCTTATCCCCAATAAGCCAGATCTTATCGGGGCCCTCAGATCCCTCCCAGCGTTCCCAATCCCAGAGCTCCTCCGGGGTCACTTCAGCGTATAACATCACCCAATCAGAGGGCGGGAAGGACGCGTCCAGGAGGAGGGAAGCCGAGACCAGGAGGGGCTGTAGGGCCGCAGCCTTTGCGGCCGCATCAACTAAGGCATTACCCTGGGACACAGAAGTATTAGGCTGCTGGTGTGCATAGCAATGAACCACTGCCAACTGGAGAGGGGCCTGTATGGCATCCAAGAGTGCAGAGATCAAAGGGCCGTTGGCGATTTTTGTACCCAAGGAGGTCAGGAACCCCCGCTGTTTCCAGATCTGGCCTGTGGCATGGCAAACCCCAAAGGCATATCTAGAGTCTGTATAAATAGTGACAATTTTCCCAGCAGACAGCAAGCAAGCCCTGGTGAGAGCATGTAATTCTGCACCGAGTGCTAAAGGAAGGTGGCAGAGGGGCAGCTTCAACAACATATCTCCAAGTGGTAACTGAATAGCCCGATACCCGCCGGCCATCCGAATAGTACGAGGAGCCGTTGGTGTAGAGGAGTGGATCAGGATTGGCTAGAGGGGAGTCGCGTAAATCCGGGAGAGGCTTACCATTCTCAGCGATAACATCCATACATACATGATGAGGTGTGTCATCCTCCGGGAGGGGTAGCAGCATAGCGGGATGTGACAAAGTGGGACTGGTTTTAATGTTTCCTCTGAATACTGTGTGGGGGCCTCAGCTCTGGCCGACCCTCTGTCGCCGGCAACTAATGGCCAGGCCCTTGCCCCCTGCAAGGGGATGCTAAAGGTGTTGGAGACAGAGAGATCAGGTGATCTCCTGACCCGGGAAAAAGACAGAGCCCAGAGAGAAGGGGCTGGAGGGGGTTTGGTAATTTTTGGAAGCTGGCTGGAAAATGGAGGGGAGCCCTGAAGAGGCTCGGGCCTCCTAGTGGGGCTGTGGCCTCCCTGAGGCCCCAGATGGACCTAACTAAGGGGGGTCTTGTTGTCTGTACTGGCAACACCTGTTTTGGACTGTGTTCCTGTTATCTAAATAAACCTCTGTTTTACTGGCTGGCTGAGAGTCACGTCTGACTGCAAGTGGGGGTGCAGGACCCTGTGGCTTCCCCAGGACCCCAACTGGGTGGACTTGCTGTGGGAAGCACACGGAGGGGCATATGCTGAACGCTACGTGTGAGCTTCCTGCCCTAAACAAGTCTGCTCCAAGGCAGAGGAGGCTCCCCAAAGTCCTGACTGGTTTTGTGGGGAGCAGTTCCAGAGCATCGTCCTGGGACTCCGTGACACAGGGTTGAGGACATTGCAGCGGCACAAGGTGATGTTGTCAGCCGCCAGCAAAATCAATTCATATTTATGAGCTCGCTGTGGAGACGGCACCTGCGTCATACGCTGCTTCAAGAGAATCTCAAGCTCGTGAGGAACCCAGACAGTTAGAGGGTGCCCTAAAACAACAGGTCGCGACTGCTCGACCACGAGGGCCGCAGCAGCGATGGACCGCACAGAGGAGACAGGAAGGACAGGAGGGGCTGAGAGGGCCATCCCTGCCGACCTCGAGCAAGGAGGGCGCTATCAGGTCGGACAGGGCATGGGAGGTGGATGGTGCAAGGGCCCGGGGATCCGGGGGGGGGGGGTCTAGACTAATAGGGGATGTTAACATGCATCCGCAACGTTACGCTATTTACCTACTATTATAATTTTGTTAGTGTTTTTATAGTCATGGGAAAGAAATAATCCAGTGGAAAGAATGACAGGGGCGGGGGCGTTACATGTTTTGGTTGTTTTAGTTCCATCCCTGCGGGGCCCTGCCAAAAATGTTCAAATTGGGCCCGCGCCTTCCCATTAAACCAGCCCGGCAGCAGGCCGCCACACAACAATCCCCCCCCAAACACATCCCCCCCAACGCCCAATTCCCCCCCCCCCAGGCCGCGGGCCACGCACCCAGCGGCAGCTGAGCATCAGAGCCATGGGCGAGCTAGCCAGCGAAACAGCCAATCCCCCCAACCGGTCTGTACCACCAACCCCGGCCCTCTACCTCTGAAGTCGACCTCAGGCTAAGGAGGAGCCAGGGCGTGAGGGGGAAGGAAGCCGGCTATTTCCCGCCCAAACGCCTTGACCTATGACACCTCCGCTGAGGGCCGCGCTTAACGGCGCCCACCGGGACTATTATAAATATTTTATTACTTCTCAATCCCCCACAATATATTGCGCTTCTTATCTAAAGATGTTCCACAATGACATTAATTCTGCTTTTTTCTCCTCTCTGGCAGGGGCGGGCCGCTGAAGGAGTTAAAGTCAGGAGACCCATTGGGCATGCCGGGTGCTTTGTAGTCTTCCCGGGGGTCCTCTGTCCCGGCAGGGCCCAAAGTGACGGGCGGCACAACACGGAGCGTTCCAAGCTCAGAACACAGCAAAAACGGTAAAATTGAACTTAGTGGAGACGACGCTGTTGATATTTACAGCTCGTGACACTCAGAGATCATTCGCTTCCTGTCGGAGGCGTGCCGGCGATGTATGACTTTTTTTTAAGGATTTTGCGTTTCTTTTGGTCTGTGTAAATATCAGATGACTCAAACTCTGTGACAGCTCGCCAGGCTGTCCGGGAGGCGTCCCGCCCCTCGTTCTCTGAATCTGAGCATATGGCGGAGCGTCTTCTCCGCTGAATTGGGTGTTGACGTCTAGGTCGACCGTGACCGGCTGATTGGCGGGCCGGGGAAGTAGCTGCCGGCTCGGGGGCGGTTAGGTTAGGTAGGGCTAAGATGGCGCGGTTGCTGGAGGTGAGTGGCAGTGGGCCCCGTCGAGCGGGACGTGAGAGGTGAGGGCGGCGGCGGGCGCGCGGGAGCGGGAAAACACCCCCGGCTGTTGTGTGGGGAGGTAGTGAGGGCGTGGGGGTCGGGGTCCGAGACGGGCTGTGAGCGGCGCGCAGGCGGGTGCTTCGGTGAGGGGAGCTGGGGCGACCTGGTATAGGTGGGCTGGGGGGCTGCAGGGAGGGGCTGTGGAGGATGGGGCTGTGGGGTTGGGTGGGCGCGTGGGGGTGGATCGTGGGGGCTGTAGGGAGGCTGTGAAGGAGCTGTGGCTGGTGGAGCCGGGGGTGATGTAGGGGGTTGCCGGAGGAGCTGCTGCAGGGCTGTGGGCTGGGTGGAGCATGGGGGGTGACGTTAGGAGGGTTGCATTGGAGGAGCCTTGTGGATTGGGCCTGTGGGGCTGGGTGGAGCTGGGGCGTGCTGTAGGGGGTGCTAGGGAGGAGCTGTGGAGATTAGGGGTTGACTGGGTTAGGTGAGTGGGAGGGTGATGGTGAGGGGCGTGCGGAGGAGGGGCTGTGGAGGATGGGGCTGTGGGTGAGTGGAGCTGGGGGTGATGTAGGAGGGCCTGTGCGAGGGTATTGTGGGAGGGCTGTGAGTTGGGTTGAAACTGCGGTTGATGTGGGGGGCCTGCAGGGAGGGGCTGTGGGATGAGTGTTGTTGGGGTTCGGTGGAATGGCGGGGGGTGACTGTAGTGAGCTGATAGGAGGTGGCTGTGGAGGATGGGGCTGTGAGGGTTGTGGTGGAGGCATGGGAGGTGGTGTAGAGGGAGCTGGAGCGGCAGGGCTGGGGAGATGTGCGGGGGCTGAGAGTTGGTAGAGCGTGGGTGATTGGGGGCTTTGGATTGAGTGGAGCTGGGAGTTGTGGGGGGCTGGAAGGGAGGGCTGTGAAGGATTGGAGGCTGTGGGTGCGGTGAGCTGGGGCGGTGATGGGTGGGGCTGTAGGGAGGGGGCTGGGAGGATGGAGGCTGTGGGCTGGTGAGCTGCGCAGGGGGTATCGTCTGGGGGGGCCTGTGGAGGCTGGGGGGTTGGGTGGTGATGTAGGGGCTGCAGCGGAGGAGGCTTTGGAGGATGTAGGGCTCTTGTGGGCGTTGGGTTGGAAGCTGCGGCGGTTATTGGGGGGCTCAGGGACGGGGCTGTGGAGGCTGCTGGGGCTGTGGGGTTGAGTGAGGGGTGGTGGTGTAGGAGGGCTGGGGGTGTGGGGCTGTGGAGTTGGGTTGAATCGGGGGTTGATGGCAGGCTGCAGGAGGGAGTGTGGAGGATGAGTGTTTTGTGGGTTTCGTGGAACGGGGGTGATGTTAGTGAGCTGTAGGGAGTGGCTGCTGGGGATGGGGTGTGGGTTGGTGGGGTAGGGGTTGCGTGTAGGGGCGCTGACGGTCATGGGCTGTGGGAATGTGGGGGGCTGGCAGTTGGGTAAGCTGGGGTGATTGTGGGGGCTGTGGTGTGGTGGAGCTGGGAGTGATGGGCTGGATGGAGGGAGGGCTGTGGAGGATGGAGGTGGAGTGGGTGCGGTAGGGAGCGCATGGTGGAGACGTGGGGCGTTGTGGGTTGGTGGAGACTAGGGGTGATGTGAGTGTGAGGGAAGGGTGTGGGATCTGGTGGAGCATGGAGGGTGGTAATAGGGAGGGACTGTGGGATGGGGGGCTGGGGGCTTGGTGGGCTGGGGGTGATTGTGGGTGGGATTAGGGGAGCGAGTGCTGTGGAGAATGTGGGGGCGTGAATTTAGAGTAGAAACTGGAGGTGATGGGCTGCAGGAGGCAGTCGTGTGTGGCATGGGGGGTTGTGGGGTTGGGTGGAACTGGGGGGTGATGTGCGGGGGCTGCAGGGAGGGGCTGTGGAGGATGTGGGGGGCTGTGGTGTGTAGGGTGAATTGTAGGGAGGGGCTGTGGGGGGCGGTGACCTGGAGGCTCTGGGAGCTTGAAGCAGCTTGGGAAGGGAACGGGGTGGGGCATGGGTCTGGGTTTCTCGGGGGAGGGGGTGCATCACAGGGCTCTGTGCCAGGAGCGGGGATGGAGGGAGCTAAGAGCTCTGTGAAGGATGAGCCAGGCAGTGAAAGTGTGACTGACCACTTCAACACCAGGGTATAGGGTTGCTGGGGAAAGCGGGTGAGCAGCTCAGACCAGGGTCTCTGGGACCTGTGGGGGAGGTTAGGGAGTTTCAGTGGGGGAGCAGCCAGAATATGGTTCTCAAGTGGTTTCAAGGCTTCAGCATGTGCTGGCAGGTATGGTTAGAGTCACAGCTCTCTTCTGCCCCAAGACTCAGACCGTTAAAACCTGACTCACTGAAGAGAGGCATAAGAAATAGGGTGACCAGACAGCAAATGTGAAAAATCGGGATGGGATGGGGGGTAATAGGAGCCTATATAAGAAAAAGACCCCAAAATTGGGACTGTCCCTATAAACTCGGGACATCTGGTCACCCTAATTAGAAATGATGACTTGATCTGTGTGACATAATGTAAAGTGTTTTTATCAGTGACATGATTGAGTGCTTCTGAGGTCTGTTACCAAAATAGCTTGGCTGGTCTTGCACATCTGTGTGGGACTCATGTATTTGACAATAACTGGTGAACTTGGAAAGTATGGGCAGATTAACAGCACTGGTAATATGATTTGCTGGCAAGAATTTTCTGTACTCTCATACAGTACTTTGAAGGTATAGGCTCTATGCCTCACAGGACTCTACACAATCAGGTAGCCATTATTCCCATGTTGTAGATAGAGAAATTGAGGCACAGCAAGGCTAGAGGATTGGCACCATATCGTACAGTGCTAGTATTAGAACTTGGGGATTCCCTATCTTCTAGATCCCTGCTTTGTAAATCATTATTGCTGGCTGACAGGTGAAGAAGCTATGTTAAGATCAAACTCCTTGATGTGCATTAGCCAGAGATGAAAAAGCAGGTATGCTTCCACTTTCTTCTATAAGAGAATTGCAGCCACAATCATAATACAGTGCTATCAAAGGGTCAGCTGCTCAGACATGATCTTCCTATCTAGGCTTTTTGCAGCCAACCTTGTACTTTTCCTACTGAATTGTCTTTTTTTCAGCCTGTGAGGCAGATAAAAGCCTTTAGTCCTGCTTGGCATCTCACATTGCCGCAAGCTATAGCACTCAGTACAACTACCTCGTGCCTTAAAACATAGTATATTTACATAATAACTACATATCAGGCAGACGAGTATAGCTAATGATGCTACTGGCCCTGCCTAAGCAGGGTCACAGAGGATCGTGGCAGCAGATGTTCGTTCTTGCATGGTTCAATCCCCTGCCTTAGGACCAATTTTTTCTTTAACATTGAAGAATTTTTGTAATTTGCAGGGTGTGATATTGGAAGGTGTCTTAGTACTTCCTTGGTTTCCAATTGAATTGTGAGCAGAGTGGGACTAAAGGTTCTCTGATAGCGGCAGTAGCAAACTTTGTGCATCCTGTAGCCAGCATTCCCCCTAACTTTTTACTTTTGTGTGTGGAATGAATTTTGTTATGTGCACCAATATGGAGGTGATGTGCGGAAGGGGTGGGTCTGAGGGGTTCGGAGTGGGGTTTCAGGGCTGGAGCAGGAGTTTGGGGGGTGGTGAGGGCTCTGGCTGGGTATGCAGGCTTTGAGGTGGGGCTGGGGATGAGGGGTTTGGGATGCAGGAGAGGGCTAGAGCAGAGGTGTGGGGGGTGCAGGCTTTGCGGTGAGGCTGGGAATGAGGGGTTTGGATTGTGAGAGGGGGCTCAGGGCTAGGGCAGAGAGTTGAGGTGCAGGGGGGGTGAGAGCTCTGGGGTGGGGCCAGGAATGAGGGGTTTGGGTTGTGGGAGAGGGCTCAGGTTTAGGGCAGAAGGTTGGGGTGAGGGCTCTGGGATGGGGCTGGGAAGGAGGGGTTTGGGTTGCAGGAGGGGACTAGGACAGAGGGTTGGGGTGTGGGGGAGTGAGAGTTCTCTGTGGGGCTGGGAATGAGGGGTTTGGGTAGTGGGAGGGAGCTCAGGGCTAGGGTAGAGGGTTAAGGTGCAGGGGAGTGAGAGCTCTGAGGTGGGCTGGAAATGAGGGGTTTGAGGTGCAGGCTGCCCCGTGGCTGCGGCAGGGAGAGAGGACTCCCCCTCAGCCCTCTCCCCGGCTGCAGCAGCCCAGGGCTGGGGGAGAGGTACCTCTCCCTGCTGCGCACTTGCGCAGCCCTTGATAGCCTGCTGCGTAGCTCAGTGGGAACTTAGCCCGTAGTCATGATGTTCCCGAGAAGGGAGGCGGCCATGTTCTCAGATGCAATATGTAGGAATGACCTGACAAGGAGTATGAGTGATGTAGCATGGCTGAGATGTCTGAGATTGGTAGAGTAGGTTGATCTAATTAAAATGGATCAGTTAGGCCTAATCTATGTTTACTGGCATTGAGCTGCTCTATCTCTGTCATCATGTCATACTTTCATGTATCCATTTGTGTATTATTAAGCCTTGTGCCTTTCACTCAGTGATAGCTTTTTTCAGTCAGGCTCTCACTCAGTTGAGTGCTATCAGTGTGCTAGGTGCTGTAAAAACATGTAAAATGACAAATTCCCTCAAAGTTCTCTTTGGACAGACAACACTACAGGCACCTAATAAGCTAGTGCTTACTATCAAGGAGAGCATGTCTTGAAGGGAGCATCACTGGAAGACCTGAGGGTAGAAAATGTCTAAGGGAAGGACTTGACGTGGAGAGGCCTTAGGAGTTAGATGTTGTCACAAGGGTGTGGAGGTGCTAGGGGAGAAGACTTGAGAGAGAGTGGTTAGGAGAAGCATGGAAAGATTGAGAAAAGGGAGTAGATAGGGATGGGAGGAGGAGTAGAGATGTTGGTAGGGGACACAACTATGCAGTGCCTTGAAAGCAAGGTGTGGGACTTAAGTGATTCCTTGTATGCATCAGGCTTGGCCTCTTACAGCTAGTTATTCCAGCATGAGAAGCATCTGAACTGTATTTTTAAGGCTTTCTTTTTACATCTGTATAACTTCAGCAATAGGCTGTTCATGCAAAATAGACTTCTGGGCTGAGTATTTGAGTTACAAGCAACTGTGCCATCTCAACCTTATCTAATAAGGCAAGAATAAGACCCAATGTGCTCTGTATGCTGGAATCATCTCTTAAGGATTGTGGAAATCAAATGCACCCGCTTCTACTCCCTTTGCTCATGGCATCCGGTTGACCACTATATATGGGGCTCTGAAATCATAAGCTCCACAACTCTGATTTGGATAGAAGCAAAATCATCCCCTTGCTAGGGCAGTTATACTACTGAAGGCAAATTAATAAGGGTAAGCTAGCCTCTAACTGGCATTCCCACAAGCTGTTCAACTGTTATTTTTTACCAGCAGTGGAGTGGAACTCAGGAGATATGAGACTTTTCCTGCATGTGAAACCATGAAAGAAAATCCATTGCAGACTGACCCTTATAACTGAAAACCATGTTGATCCTTCTGACTCTAAGACATTTGCAATGCCTTAGAAATGTACTGAGAAGGCCAAACAGATCAGCACAAATAGGCATCAGCTTCTGGAAAGGAACATACGAACAATGCATATGTGAATAACCACTGTCCCTTATACAAGCCTGAGTTGTTGAGAAGAATTTATCTGCCGTTGTCTTGCAAATACTTTGTCTAATTGGGGATCGGTTTGTGGCATAAGCTTCAGGTTTGAAATTCCTCAGTTCCCTCTGAGTTCAAACCCTAGCCAGGTCAGCTCAGTCCATTGTCTTTCCAAGGCATACACAATGAATTGATAGCTTTTCATGTGTGGATTTTTCACAGGACACCTCAGATGTCTCTGTGGATACTAACAGTCCTGTAACACTTTTCATAAAAGCCCAGTGTCCTTGACCGAAATATCCCCTTCCTTCATTCCTGCTGTGCAGCATGCCATGTGCCTGGTTGCCACCATCTAACCCAGAAGTGGCTGCATTTCTATGGTGGTGTATGTATATAGATCTCGTGAGATGCTTTGGGATGTATAGCGTGTCATTGCTGTATCGGTGGGTCAGTATTGGCTATGTGTCTCAATCTGCCTTGAAAAATGTGGCATTAACGTTGACTTCTTATACTCCACACTTTTCTAACAGCTTTCATTCAAGATTTCGAAGCACTTTACAGATACCTACCAGCCTCTCAACATCCTGAGAAACAGGGAAATTCTTTTCCCCACTCTACAAATAAGAGGCAAGGTGAAGAACAGATTAAGGGCCTTCCCAAAGTCACACAAGTGCCAGAAGAGCCCTGCAAGGATTGCTGGACGCTCAGCACTTCTGAAAATCAGGCCTGAAGATATCAAGGTTTCACTTTAGGTACCCAAAAATGGACCTGTCTGAAAACATTTGCTGAAACCTGAAGGAGCTAGGACTATGCTATTAGAATCTAGGCAACCTAAATGCTATTCCCTTGCTCTAACCATTAAACATCGTTCTCTTCAGGCACTGAACAAACCTGTCATTTTTGGCACATGTAATACTGCAGGAATATCTTGCTTTTGGAATAGAAGGATCTATAGTTGGATATTTAAACAAGTAGCCACTTCGCCATTCTCAAGACTGGTTTCCTTAGATCTTTTCTAAGCCTACTAGTGTAAAGTGATTCTGATCAACATGTTTCAGGACTTCTGCTTGTCTTTTCTCTCGCTGTCTGGACAGTACTATTGTCGCAGTGTAGGAAACAAATGTCTTGGTCTTTTTTGTAGTACAAGTACTTGGAGCCTCTGCTGGTTTTGCTCTCCTGCTCCGAGGTTACTGGTTCCTTTATATCTTAAAATCTTCGTTGTTATAACTTTGAACCGTTCCGTCAGATGTCACAGTGTAACTTTAAGGTAATAAAGCTAGTGATAAAACCATATAACTATTGAACGTAGTTGAGTGAAAATTATCCCCATTAATTAAGACAGCAGCCAAGCATGGTTTCCAGCTCTAAGGGAAGACTTTATATTAAGCAAATGCCTCAAAGATATTTGAAAACTCTTCTCCAGTCACCACCATATTTGCTGCATATACTGTCAATACATTGCCTAAAATACAGAAATGAAGGATGAATTGCTTGTCTCAAGGATCTGGCTGTAATTTCCCTAAGAGAAATGTGTAGGATGAATCCTGTGAATATAGTCGTCTTCTTTTTTTAAAAAGTACCTTTTAAAATCTGACTTAATTGTGATTCAGAGGTCAGCGTTTTTATTAAAATACCTTTTTCGGTGATATGATTATTAAAAGTGACTTCTAAAATACTGACTTTGTCCTTTTTTGCTTTCTAGGTATCATGACCAGGGACAAATTTGTGTGGAATTCCACTTGACCTGGCAGTCAGTTAACTCAAATTACTACAGTCCCCAAAACTCTCATCTTAAGGTTGAGAGGAAGGGTGGTCCTGTGAGACCCAGGGGACCCAGTCTTAGTTCCTTGCTCTTTCACAGACTTCTTGTGTAACCTTAGGCAAGTCACTTAGCCTCTCTGTGCCTCAGTTGCCCATCTGTACAATGGTAGCACTTCTATCCCACAGTGGTGTTGAGAGGATAAATGCCTGCAAGATTGTGAGGTGCTTAGATTCTATGGAATAATAGATGCTGTATAAGTACCTAAAATAGGTAACTAATGTAGAGAGGGCCTCAGTTGCTCCAGCTTCACCATTGTGATGTCAGCCTTTTGCTGGCTCTGTACTTTGTCTACAGTGGCAAACTTCTGAAGAAAAAAAAACCTCACGACTGTACTACACCCATGTAGCAACAGTGGAGGCAAGGGGCAAGCCACCATCAGCGTTCTAACTGCCATGTTGGCTAGACCTTAGATCAGCGGTTCTCTGGTTGGGGGTCAGGACCCCAAAGTGGGTCACAACCTCATTTTAATGGGTTCGCCAGGGCTGGCTTAGACTTGCTGGGGTCCAGGGCCAAAGCCTGAGCCTCACCGCCCAGGGCCGAAACCCAGGGCTCAGGTTATAGGCCCCCTGCATGAGGCTGAAGCCCTTAGTCTTTGGCTTTGGCACCCCCAGGTCAACAGAGCCTGAGTGGGCTCCATTTGTTAAGTCTCAAACAGGTTTAACAAGCATTTGCTGGCCAGGCAAAGCACCATATATTTGGGTGAGGCTGACCCTCTTTCTGGATCAGACAACATGGATTTTTTTTTCTTAGCATGGGTGAAATTTTGTTAAATTACAAGGATAGCTGCATACAGAGAAGAGTTCACCATCTTCATGAAATCTTTTTATTGCCCTCTTGTAGCTCCGAGCTCTTCAATTTAGCAATGCTCATTGTGTGTTCCAAACAAAAACCTTGAGCAAAGTACTTCCCACTCACTGATAGGTAGCTGAACGTAGTTTATTCAAATTGGTTTGGTTTTGTCGAATACTTAGGAGTGCAACCCTCTTGTTTAAGGATTCATTGCCTCTGCCCCTTCAGTGTTGTTCTTAAAAACCTCTTAAGAACACAAGAGTGGCCATACTGGGTCAGATCAGAGGTCCATCCAGCCCAGTATCCTGTCTATCGACAGTGGCCAATGCCAGGTGCCCCAGAGGGAGTGGACCTAACTGATAATGATCAAGTGATCTCTCTCCTGCTGTCCATTGCCACCCTCTGATAAACAGAGGCTAGGGACACCGTTCCTTACCCATCCTGGCTAATAGCCATTAATGGAATGAACCACCATGAATTTATCCAGTTCTCTTTTAAACCCTGTTATAGTCTTAGCCTTCACACCCTCCTCAGGCAAGGCGATCCACAAATTGACTGTGCTGTGTGAAGAAGAACTTCCTTTTATTTGTTTTAAACCTGCTGACCATTAATTTCATTTGGTGGCCCCTAGCTCTTATATTATGAGGACAAGTAAATAACTTTTCCTTATTCACTTTCTCCACAGCACTCATGATTTCATATACCTCTATCATATCCCCCCTTAGTCTCCTCTTTTTCAAGCTGAAAAGTCCTAGCCTCTTTAATCTCTCCTTATATGGGACCTAATCCAAACCCCTAATCATTTTAGTTCCCCTTCTCTGAACCTTTTCTAATGCCAGTATATCCTTTTTCTGAGATGAGGAGACCACATCTGTATGTAATATTCAAGATGTGGGCGTACCATAGATTTATATAAGGCAATAAAATATTCTCAGTCTTATTCTTTATCCCCTTTTTAATGATTCCTAACATCCTGTTTGCTCTTTTGACTGCTGCCACACACTGCGTGGATGTCTTCAGAGAGCTATCCACGATGACTCCAAGATCTTTTTCCTGATTGGTCCATGTTTGTCATCTAAGAAATCCTCCAGGAAAAGAGTGAGCACGATTGGATAATCCTAGGACCTCTGACAGTGAAAGGGAACATTTGTTTAAGGGGTCTGTTTTCTACATCATAAAGCAACAACGACACAGACCCATTTTTCCCCCCTTTGCAGATTACCTTTCAGATGTGCAGTTTTTTTTAAGTTGCCAAATGCATTTTTCCCCCAGAGGCAGCTCTCTTCTGCTCAGGTGGTACCCATTTACACACATGGGCTGTCCAGCATTCTCAAACAACTGTTATGCTTATTGTAACGTTCCCTTAAAAGCTTCTCTTGTCTAGTCGATGCATAACTCTATATGAGAAGCTGCTTGTCCCCTCTCCTGTGGGATGTTTGCAAGTGGGAACCAGAGAAATTTAGTCTTCAGTAAGAACTCTTCCGTTACAGTGAGGATTAACTTTGAAAAAGCCTAACTATGCTAATGGTCACATCTGGCTTTTTTTATCCCATTATTTAAAATACAGTAGGGCTCTGATCCTGCAAACATTTGGTTACCTGAGTAACTTTACACATGGGTAATCTCGGAATGCATGGGACTAGTCTTATTGAATCAGTGTCTTGGATCACTGCTTAAATTGGCACCAATCTTTGGGTCTCTCCCATGTGTTTGCAAATTAGATTGTATTATTGTTTTGAGTGCTGAGAAAATGCATCTGTCAGCACTCAACAGATTAAAAATGAAATCAGAGGTCACATTTGATCTATGGACTAATAGCTCATTTCCATTCTTCCTCGTGTCTGCATAGGATTCTTTCCTATAGCTTATTTTCCAGTTCTCCTCTCTTAAAATTTCTCAAGCAATGAGGCTTCCATCATCTGCTGGATTATTCCTCAGCCTGTCAAGGGGGTCAGTAGATAAAACCCCATCTACACAGTTCTAGCAACAGTGGGAAACTTTTCTAAAAATTTTCCAACCTAGACACTGTCAGTGGTGGGTTAGGGCAAGTGGACTATATGGGAGGGACAGGAGCATACTTGTGTCAGCATGGAAATCCAGTAAGGACACTGAGGTAGAGAGGCTGCCTTGTGCTTAGTGAAGTAACTATTTTTCCAGTGTTCTGAGGAGGATGTCAGTAATTTCTACACCAGCAGAATCTAAGCAATTTGAAGCTGAGTGAGGCTAGGAATAGCAGCCTTATTCTTTTGTACTTCTCCCACTCACAGTGAGTTGGGAACAGGTTATCTGCCGTACTGAATTTCTTGACTCTGGCAGTTTTTCAGGTCCTTACTGTTTAAAATGAATTCTGCTGTAACTAAAAGTCCTGTGGCTTCCTCTCATGATTCAATAAAATAGTATCCAATAGTCAGGAACAAGTAACATTGAGAGTTGCACTGATCTAAATCTTCACCACCTACTCAGTCTCTTAAGCAAACCCTAAACGTTAAATAAAAGTTTTCTTACGGCGGTATCTTGCATTTATCAAAGTGCTTTCCAAAGCCTGCAGGGGCTAAATCCCTTGTAATTCCATTGTTTTGGGGTGGAATACAGCAGCTCTTTGCACAGTGCACCTGTGCACTGTTAACCTAGGACAAAGAAGAGATGGAAATCCTATCAGCAGAAACTACAGGGGACCCAGACTTATAGCAAAGATGGAATTTAGTCAAAACACTGGGACTCGTGTTGCTGTTTGATAGAGGGTCAGTGAGATCTTTAATGGTCACAAGTAGTTGAGCACTCAGTTCTATATCTTGTTTGAAGGCAGGTTTATTGAGAGAAGTCAGCAGTATTGCACAGACACAAGTGCAGCATATAAAAAGATTAAAGGATAAAGGTTAAATCTGAACTTGGAATGTTTATCATCTAATGAGCTTGTGTGGAAAGAGGGGCTGCATGTTCCTTTTTTTTTTTACACTGTTTGCACTGGAGAAATGCATGCTATGTCCCTGACATGACCTGTCTGCAAACTGAGTGGCTGTCTCTCACAATGATGACACATTTCATATGTATGTCACTTGGAACAAGCTCATCTGGCTGTTTACGGATAATACGATGTGAGGAAAAGCCAAGGACCAATACAAATATCACATTGACTCCCTGACTTTAATAGCGCGTGGTCGTGTACTCAGACAGCTGGCATGTCTAAACAGTTGTGCAGCTAGCAGTTGTCCTGGGCCCCAAGCAACCTAGTTTTGTTGGTTTTAACTGTTTGTAATATAAATACAGTTAAGGATGAGCTGAGATGAAATCAGATATATAAGATTTCATTAACCACACCCAAAGTGACTGTTGGCCTCCCACGGCAGTGTTTGTGTTACCATAGGAGGAAAATATGCCCTCTGACCGAAGGAGATCTCTGTTTGAAGAGGATTCTCTAATCTAGCAAACAAAGGCATAAGGTGATCCAATGGCTGGAAACTGAAGCCAGGCAAATTCAGACTAGAAATAAGGCTGATCATTTTTTTTAAACATTCAGGGTAATTAACCATTAGAACAATGTATTGAGGGATGAGTTAGATGTTAGGGGATTGCGAATTTACCACAAGATTGAATGTTTCCCAAAAGATAGGGATGATGGGTTTGCTGCAGGAATTACTGGGTGAAATTCTGCGACTTGTGTTATGTAGGAGTTCAGACTGAATGATCCTGTTGGTCCTGTCTGACCCTTACATCTACAAAGCAGGGGGCTGAATCATCTACTCCCTTGGGGTTACTAGGCTGTACCTGAGATTGCAGCCACTGCTCAGAACAAACTGTCCTAAGTTGTGTATCTAGGTGAGATGTCAAGATGCATATTTCACTCCTGAAAGTGGTGTGTGGGAGTGTACCTTAGACACCCAAGTGATCTAACAATTGTGAGGAGTGTGCAAAGATTCTTTAGACTTTCCACAAGTGTCCAGGGTATAGAGCAGAGGTGGAAGTCCTAGGCTGCTAGCAGCTAATGTTGGGAGGATGACTGCTAAGGTGACTAATCAAGATGGCTAGAACATGGTTTGTGGCTTCTTCCTCTGAACCCCTTACTTGACTCTTAAGAACACTCTCTGACCATGATTCCCTGGGATCTATAATGACAACCTTGCAATTAACATAAAACTCTTGCATTGCCTTCAGCCCTAGTCAGAATTCCAACATGATTACCGTGAGGCATGCACTAAGTGGTGGTTTCCATGTTGGTTATGATCTTAAATTGCTTGTGACAGCATTTAGCCAGGGACAGTTCCTCTTACACAGAAAACAGCTTGTTTTTTTCAACTGATGTGTAAACAAAGTATTGCAATGATCTCCTCTAGGCTTTAACTGCCACTGTTGGACTTCAGTAACTGGTTGTTTTTCCTCCCTAGGTTGATCTATCACGACTGTCCCCCGAAGAGAGATGGAGGTGAGTGGTGCATTGCAGTGGGTGTGGGAGAGGTGAACGTATGCGTAGGTCTTAATTACTATCCAGTGAGGCTGGATTGCTGTAGTTGTCAATGCAGAGCGATAGCATCTAACTGTGGACTAAGCCCATTTGCCTTGCACAGTGTTACTAGATTATTTGCCCCACCACTTCTGTTAATCCAGCCAGTTTTAGTTGGATGTTTAGAATTGGCCTCCCTGTACTCTCAGCCTACTTGAATGTTAATCAGTAGAAATGTCCTGAAGGCTCATAGAAGTAGCTTTGTTTCATATTTTCAGTTTGCATTGAGCTCACTTGGTCTTAAGTGAACCATGAGTTAGGAGCACTTTCTCCTGCTCCCAAAGCGTGACTTGTAGCCCCGATGAGAGCAGCCATGAGCTTTACACAACTCAGTGGGGCTCATGTTTAATATAGTGGTAAGGCCCATGTAGCTTACAAGTCCCATAGTTCCAGCTTGATACGAGCTGGTAGCTGCCCTCAAATAGGAAGCACTGCATGCTGGGACCTGCAGTTCTTGTAGAACTGTTCCTCTCTCAAAGACACAAGGGATGTCAATCTGCTGCAGTTCATGCAAATGAGGTGTGAGCTGGGGCTCCTATCCCCTTCGTTGGGCAGGAGGGAGAGGGATGCCTCTTGCTATGCAAAACTGAAGTGAAAGGACATTTTGTCTATTCTGCTTGGGCCCTTTATATGTCTGCTGGGCATCAGTTCATATCCTTGGGCCTCTCCTTCTAGCCATGATAGCAGGGAGCCCCTTCAGCCACTAATGCTGCAGTAGTGAACTGCAAGATTGTAGGTACAAGAGATGCAGTCTGCTTCTCCTTGCTCCCAAAGTCTGACAGCACCAAGAAGACACTTCAGACTTCATCTTTCCTGTCTGCACAGAGCTTGAGCCAAAGAAATACCTGGGTTTTTATAGCTCTAGAATCTGAGAGAGCCAGACCAGATTTGTATTCCTCTGCCTTTCCTCTCTTGATTATAGCAGCATCCTTCCCTGCTAGCGTCCCACACACTACATCCTCCTCCCCCACACCACTTTTCATCCTGACATGGAAACTTTCCTGCAACCCTGGCCCCACGAAGTCCCGGGACCTCCTGGTCAACCTCCTCCTCGCCCTGGCTAAACAAGCCATCTACACGACCAGGGAGAGGAGGTTGGCTGATGGAGACTCCAGTGACTGTGGGGCTTGTTTCCGGTCCATGGTCCGTTCACGTATCCGGGCGGAGTTCCTCTGGGCGCTATCCGCTGGCTCTCTTGACGCCTTCGAGGAGCAGTGGGCGCTGTCCAGGGTTCTCTGCTCGGTGTCCCCGTCAGGCTCCCTTCTTATGACCCTCTGACCACACTCCCGTCCCTGTTCTTTTATTAGTTGTCCCCTGTAATCAGTGGGCTTCTGTGGTCCTGTGGGTCCTCCCCTTAGGCTGGGGGAGGATACTTTAGTAGTGGGCGGGCAAAGCCCGCCCACTTCCCGGAAACCCAATAGATACAGTGAGGTATGTTACACAACAGGTAACCCTGCTGTGCTGCTCTATATACCAGGTTCTTGCTGATCCTAGCCTGTGCACTCCAGACTTGACTTGCCTTGTTCTCATTTCAGGGTTGAGCATGCTCGGATGCACGCCAAGCACCGTGGCCACGAGGCCATGCATGCCGAAATGGTCCTCATCCTCATTGCCACGCTAGTGGTTGCACAGCTCCTCTTGGTACAGTGGAAACAGAGACATCCTCGCTCCTACAATGTAAGTGTTTCCCACCCTGTTTCATCCACCCTCTGGCTGCAGGTGCTGAATGGAGCTGGCATTTATTGTATAAACAGTTGTATTAATGCCATTCTCTGACTACCGTATGATGTTGAAATCTTCGCCGTCCAACAGTGCGCATTGGAACTGTATGAGAGACATAGGCCACATAAGCCATAAAAATACAATTTCCTTATCAGTGTAGCATATGTCAGGGGTTCTCAACCGTTTTCTTTCTGACCTCCTCTCCAACATGCTATAAAACCTCCACAGCCCACCTGTGTCACAACAACTGATTTTCCGCATATGAAGGGCGGAGCTGGCGTTAGGGGGTAGCAAGCAGGGCAATTGCTTGGGACCCCATGCCACAGGGGCCCTGCAAAGCTAAGTTGCTCAGACTTTGGCTTTGACCCCGGGCGGCTGGACTCAGGGCCCTGGACTTCAGCTCCATGCAGTGGGGCTTCAGCTTTCTGCCCTGGGCCCCGGTGAGTCTGAACCTGCTCACAGCTTCCCAGGGGGCCCCGGACCCTAGCTGAGAACCAATGGCATATGTAACTCTTTGCTAGTAAGGAGCTTATGCCAAGTTGTGTTAGCCCTTAAGGAGACAATGGAATAAATTGATCTCACCTCTGATGTTACTCAGAACAATGTAAATGGAAGCTGGATTTCACCATTGTTGTTACTCAGAATAACACAGACTGGTTGAGTGGAAGCTGGATTTCCTGGTCGCTGACCTCATTTGCTATTTGAATGCTCACAGATCCTTGTCCGATCGCTTGGTTTGCTGAATCCTCTCAAGCCTGTTGGTCACTCTGCTACCATTGATTTTGCCAACTTGATGCATCAGACTGTACATCAGGGAATATCGTTCCATTCAAGAACAACAGGGGATTCTCCACACCCTCCACTCTTCCAAGCCTCATGATGCCAATTAACAGTGCCAGACAATGGCTTGTTTCCTCCGTGGTGGTTTTGCAAGCAATTCCATTTGCATTGCAAAAACTTTGTGCTGGGAAAGGATCTGTATGGAATAGCTGAAGCTTATTGTGTGCACCTGTTTAGTATCTGCTTTGAGGGATGTGTGGGTAAACTCTTAAGAACCTCAAACAGGAGAAAATTGCTGTGGCCCTCTTACAAAAAATGATGAGATAAGTATTGAGCAGATATGCCTCTTCTAGCAGAGATGAGCAAACCCCAGTAGCTCATTTAGAATATTACAATGACTTCTCCCTCTGGTTTAAACCTTCTCCACAATCTGTCCCATCTCGCCCCTCGCTCAACCCACTGAAAAAACATTGGGTAGCATTATTTAATTCAGATTTCATAGTGTCCAGGGCTGGACAGCCAAGAATGTATTCTCTTTAATAGAGGCATGGGGGAACAGCAGGGCAGCCAGTATTGGTTTCAATGCCATTCAGTGTGAGAGCTAAGTCTTGGCTGAAATGCCTTTTGTTTTGTTCTTGCAGATGGTGACCCTCTTCCAGATGTGGGTTGTTCCCCTTTATTTCACAGCGAAGCTGCACTGGTGGCGATTCCTGGTGATCTGGGTTCTCTTCTCTGCTGTCACAGCCTTTGTCACTTTCAGAGCAACTCGTAAACCTCTTGTGCAGACAACTCCGAGGTTAGCATGATCGTCTCATCATAAGCCACATGAACCAAAAACTAGACATGGTTTTGTGCAGGCTGCCTCTGTGAGGGCAGCAGGTAGCTAGCTTTATTCAAATTTCCATGCAACAGACCTACTGCTTTGCTTCAGCTTTGCAGTTCAGCTTCTAACTCCAGCAATATTCCCACCTTGTGCCGGGGGCCCTATGATGGGACTGTATTAATCACACTCCTTTGACTGTCTCACTTGGATTCTGCCCACTAATCATCTCTGTCAGGAGTGCTTCTAACATTGCTGACAACTAATCAGCTTCAAACAAAATCAGCCTGTCACTGAAATATTAATTTTCCCCAGAATCTCTGCTGACCTGAGGAACAGATGGAAAGCCTGGTAGATCGTAGCCCTGCTGGGCTATAAGTGGAGCCATGTCCTAGTGGGGGTATTTTCTATCCCTAGAAGGTCATGAAGTACTGGACTTAAGTCATGACATTCCATACATTGTGATCTGCCAAGAGCCACAGGCAGAGTAAGTGTCAGAGCTGGGATTAGAACTGTGAAAATCTGGCTCCCCAGCCAATGGGCAGCCCACTATCTTCCCTTTCATATGAACAGCTCAAATGGCCTAAGTGATAAACTAGCTTTAGTTAGAATCTTAAAACTCCTTCAGGTGTTCCATGAAACTCCCTTCAAAATACCTGTAAAATCACTTCACTTTTGCGGGTGTGTTTTTGTTTTACAGGCTGGTCTATAAATGGTTTCTGCTGATATACAAGATCAGCTATGCCACTGGAATTGTTGGGTACATGGCTGTAATGTTCACTCTTTTTGGTCTTAACTTGTTATTCAGGTGAGTAAATCTTTAGCTGCTTAGCTCCCATCAAAGAGTTAAAATGGCAAAGCTGTGTAGAGCCAAGTGTTAGCTATGGGGCTCTTTAAAACACATTGGGAAATAGGTACGGCCATATATATATTCCTAGTCGTGTCATCAATAAGGTAGGAGACCAAAGTGCTGACTAGTTTTTCTTTTGGCTGCAGACAGAGGCATGGAGAAGTTAGGCTCTGTGATTTGTGTTTATTTTGCACTCTACAGTTATTTGCCACTGTGTAACATCTCCAGCCTTGACGGTCAAGGAGACTCTTGGCTATCTTTTTCTCTCTTCTTGAGAGATGTTGATTACCTTCAACAGCAGCTGAAGCCCCTGTCTTTCAGAACTACCCCTTAAATCTAGGTATGAAACATTGCCCGAGAATTCACAATTCGAACAAGCAAGGCTGTGGTCCTAGTGTAGCAGTGAAAGGTATGGACTCCATGCACATTAGGCAATTTAAGGATTGTCGATTCCAAGGCCAGAAGGACCACTGTGATCATCTAGTCGGACCTCCTTCGAAACCAAAACAGATTCACAAGCACAAGATGCTACATTAATGCATATTGCTGCATTTGGAAGATGGCAACTCTTGCCAAAATTCCCAAAGATCCGGTATTTACAGGGATTATGACATGGCAGTCGTGCATGTCACCACTGTGTAGATATTTCAAGACTGAACGCTTACGTGGTAGATGAGGTTCCTAGTACACTATTAAATATTGCTAATGAGGCCTTTGATGCTCTGTTTTTACACCGGGCTAGCTGTGCTTATGTTCAGTGAAGCAACTTTGTTTGACTGAAGAACTTGTTTGATGATTTTTCTGCCTCTTACACTGCAGAATCAAACCCGAAGATGCAATGGATTTTGGTGTTTCCCTCCTATTCTACGGCCTTTATTACGGAGTACTTGAGAGGGACTTTGCTGAAATGTGTGCGGATTACATGGCATCAACTATAGGGGTGAGTTGGCATGGGCACACCGTTTCCTAGAGCCATAGTTATTCTTTTTAGTGGCATGTTTAATCACAAGATGACTTCTTGTGAAGTTTGCTTCTGTAACACTATCTTTTCATGGGGAAGGGGACTCAGAAATGATGACACACAAGAGCAGCTTCTTCAAGTTTGTCTAAATTGAGTGTCTAAGCACGGATGTTCCGTAAGTCTTCTGTGCCCTTCTAAAGGCTGCAGCTTGCTTTTTCTGGCATCCCACATGGGTAAAGATGGTTTAAGACGTCATGTTAAGTGGAGCCCACCATTGAGTCATACACTTTTACCATGCCTCTCAGCAGGTCCAAGTGGTATTATCATTAGACCTTAAGTGAATGATTTACCCTTTCCTTCAGTCTGTCACTCCAACCACTTCCCCATGTACCTGTTCCACATTATAGCCTACAACATCTTCCTTTCTTCTTTGGTGCTCACTGAGAAGGTGGTTAGTAATGTTGCTGAGTCAGGGTTCTCCACCTCTTAGTCACCCCACTTCTAGTAGCCAGTCCTCCACAACAAAGATGCCGCAGGAGCCTGCACAGGGGGTTATGGGAGAGCTCTTGGCATGAGGCTGGCTTTTACTGCAAACAATGGAGTAAATTTGCTTCAACAGACAATCTTAGATAGGAGGATGCTCCATTTAACCCCTTGTATTGGAATATCACAGGTTTGAGAGCTGCTGTAATAAATGGTGGGGCTGATCATTCCCTTAAGAGAACTTGACTCTTGAAGACCACGATTACAGGCAGTTTCTCTTCTACATGAACTGAACAGGCCATGAAGAAATGAGTAGAGCCTGTGAGTTTCCCTCATGGATAGGTTCTGTCTAATATACTCATCTATACAAGGGCAAAGAATCCCAGTAGCCCAATAAACTTCAGTATAGCTCCCCTCTTCCAGCTTTGCCATATGCTATGTAGCAACTTAAGCAATGTGGGATGGAGTAGACCACACATCCATATAGTTCCTTTTCTTCAGGAATGTCTAATCTGTTAGTTCTTTTGGCGTATAGCTCTGTACTAAAGTTCTGTCCTCTTTTTGGAAAATGAATAGTTGTCTTTCTCCTCAGCCTCCCAGCACTAAAGCATCTATGGAGGATGCTTGGACTACTGTGGTTCTTAAGCTAGCACAAGAATCCATGGTTTTCAGGAAGTGACCTCCTACCTTCTGATCTGTTGACTCCAACGGAAGATATTCAGTTCCCATGGTGATGCCTTTAAATGTGTCTCCTTCCAACCCCTTCTCTCCATCTTTGGTACATTAACCATGTCCTTAGTTTGAAAAGAGGAAGAAAAATAAAAAAAGTCCTGGTTCCAAAGAAGAATAGTTCCCCCTTTCCAGAGTTGATCTCATGGATCACACAGTGCACTAGAGCAATTCAAATTCTTTTTAGCTGTGGCTCTCTTTGTAGTGTGAAATCCATCACTTCATGCAGCTGGCCCGAGGGCTTTTCTGTCTTAAACAACACTGTTCTTTCCGCTGGACTGGGGAATTTAATCAGCCTTGAAAAATTCTTCGTGTCTTGGGCAAGGAAACTTTTTTTTTTTTTTTTTTTTTTTTTTTTTCCGGCTGGGGCTAGTGAGTTCTCATTAGTTTCTTCCTGATAAAGGCTGCACAAGTGAACTTCTTGGGCTTGGCTTGATACGTTTTCATGGGTAGTTTTGTGAGGCTGCTGTACATCATAGAATCTTCCACTAGCTGGCACTATAGCTCTTTCTTTGTGAGAAGAATGAATCAGAGCAGCAGTGAGAAAAGGTGGGTGAAAGGGAAGACTTGATTTAAATCACTAGTCAGGAAGACTCGATTTTAGTCATGGATTTCTACATAAAAGTGCATTCTTGTTGGTTGTTACAACCTTAATATATATTCTTCAAAACTCAGAGATAGATGTAGGTTTAATTTTTAGAAGGCACACACTATACATTTTTTAAACAGTGATTTATTTTGAAAACTATTTTTCAGAATAGTTTTACAGATATATCAGAAAATGAATGATTGTTTGGTTATTTCATTGGCCAAAAGTAATTGAAGCAGATATTTATGAAGTCATTGGGAGGTGAACTATCTCAAATTCAACAGGTTCATCATTTTATATTTGGAGGATTTTTCTTGCCATGGAGAACATCACCAGACAGACATTTCAATAGTTTTATTTACGTAAAACAGCATTGTGTCTTCTGGATTTTTTCAACAGCAAACATATTATAATTTTACAAAACAAACCATATGAACTTTTGAATTTAGTTAAACATTCAAGTTTTTTGAAATCAGGTTTATTTTTTGTTAAAATTGTTCTTAAAATAGTTAAATGAAGTATTAAAAACAAATTAAATAGACTGTCAGGTCAATGTGAGAAACTTAAAATATTGACTTCTGCAGCTAACTCAGTCATCTTCACCTTCATTTTCCTGTTTGTTCATAATCTGGGGGGAAAAAAAACAAGCTTTCCTGCTTTTTTTTCAGATCCCAAACGATTTCTCAATTTGGAATGAATTAGTCTAAAGGAAGGAAATATTCTTTCTACACCAGCAGAAGAAGCTACTGCTGTTAAGTGAGATTATCACTTCAACAGTCTCTGAATCCAAGTGCTTAAGTGACTTCTACCAGTTCACTGGTGTGACTTTCTTTAAAACATCATCTGCAAACATGTATTTCTTGAACGGTTCTTATGCCCAAAATGGGTCTCTCTTACAGTCTGCTGCCATTATAGGTTTTCCATTCTAGTGAGAGAATGGTATGTTAGATTATTGATTTGATATCTATTCTGCCCCCAACAATCTTCTCTATTCATTGAACTTTTTGAAACTGCACTTTTTAGAGAGAGGAAAGGAATTGACTCTGTGTACACAAATTTGCAGAGGGACAATAGGGTTGAGGTCTGTTGTTTGTCACCTCTCTATATATATATTTATTCATTCATTTGTTTTAAAACACTTTTGCTGTTATCTCTGGAGACACAAATCCACAGTTTGAGAACTGCAAAACTAAGCATCTCTGATGGTTATGTTCTAGACTGAGCACTGAGTCCCATTGAGTAAATAGATTATTTAGGTTAATTTCTACAGAAGCCCCTGGAACTCCATAAGATTGAGTCCCTAATCCATGAACTATTGGAACTCATTTACAAAACTTTTCTTAAACATTACGTGAATATATTGTCTCTAATTCTATAGTGTACAATCCTTATTCCATCTCTGAGCTATAATGTATCTTTAGAAGGTTTTTTCCTTAAAGCATTTTATCAAAAAAAAAACAACCTAAATCAATATCTGATTTTTTTTTTTTTTTGGTTAATTTTTAAATTATTGATTTTTATCCACCCTGGTGGATGAAGTAATATCCATTATTGGACCCATTTCTCTTGCTGAAAGAGAGACTTTTGAGCTAGTCAGAGCTCTTCTTCAGATCTGAAGATTCATAGCAACAGTGACAGGCCTAGAATTGAAGCAGATCTTCTAATGCTGCTTGCCTCTCAAAATGAGGTTGGGGATGGTCAAAGAACTAACGGGTCTAGTCATCCTCCCTGGTACCTTTTGTAAAGGCTTTATCCACTAGTGGTTTGTCCAGCCTCGTTCAGAGTGGCACAGCAGTGACCATGCCATTGTCCACTTCGGGAGACCATTCCACAATCTTTGTAGATTTCAACTTTAGCAAATCTGGCTTGAAACCAACCTAAATGATCTCTCCCTTTTTGGTATTTCCACCCTACCAAAGACTTGTGGAGTTAACCGTGGTTTTACATTTGTCATCAATCATGTGTTGCTCTTCTTTGAAAGATGTAGGTAAACTAGAAGGAATTTAAATACTGAAGTGTCCAGAATTAAGCTCCTTTGTTGCCCTAACAGTTATATTATCCTACAGTCAGATCTCAAAAGCTGAACAGAACTGAGCTTGCTCAGTATTTGGATTGGAACATAAGAACTGTAGTAATGGATCAAACCAGTTCTTCTAGTCCAGTATCCTGTCTCTGCCTGTGGCCAGTACCACCTGTCTAGTGGACAAATATAGAATAACTTAACCACAGTAGGAAGCTTCTTTCTGGCCCCCATCAGTTAACGGTTGGAGTATGCCTTGAAGTCTGAGGGTTTATATCCCTTCTGGAGTCTTTTAAGCTGTCTAGTTACCCATTTACATCTCTGGTCTCTCTGAGTTCTGTCTCAATGATATTTGGTGGTGGTGAGTTGTATTAAAGCCTTTCTGTTAGTTTTACACTTGCCTTTCCGTGTGACAGGACGTCATTTGTTCTTGGATTATGAGTAAAGAGCACCCCGTGTACCTTCTGTATACAAGTCACTATTGTGTGTGCTAGCATATTGCCTCCTCATATGCAAGTATTTCTGTGTTTCTAATCACTCTTCATCGCTTCCTCTGAGCCCTGCTTCCTCTGTGACACAGGGAAGTGCTTATTTCTCTTTTTAATAAACCACAACTGGACACAGTGTTCCGCAACAGGGCATGCCGCTGATCTATAAAATGGCATCACAATCGATGTTTTCTGTTCTATTCCACACACATTCTAACATCTTGTTGGGTTTTTTCCATTGAGCAGAAGCTTACCATTGAGCTGTCCACAATGACACCTGAGTTAATTGGGAACCCAGAAACTTGTGAGTCGCTCAGCTTCTGAGACCTCCCTAAAGAACACCTGGGTTCTGCAGGGAATAGATCTGCGAACCCTAGGTAGCATTCTGCCCTCTGAGCTGGTACCAAACCAATGTTCAGCATGGTGCTAATCTGTCCTATCCTGGAGGTGCTACTCCTGAGGGTATTCTACACCAAAAAAATTAAAAATTCTATGCCAAAAAACTTAAAATTCTGCACACAGTATTTTAAAATTCTGCAAGTTTTTTTGTCAGTAAATAAATGCAGAGACTCCAGCATGGCAGTGGGGAGCACGGGCCTAATTATGTTGTAGTTTCATTTGCCTACAGTATTGAGTTCCATCTCCAATCCTAAACATGTGTTTCTTCTCAAAGGTGCTGCTCTTCAGTGTTTGGATGAAAACCCTCTCTTGTGCTGGTGTGATGTTTGTGTTTGTATTTATATTTACGAAGTGCTTTGAGGTCATGTTATGAAAGATGCTGTGGAAGAGCGAACAGGGTCCTAAAACCTCAGCTTCTCCAATGGATGATCTAATAACATGAAAACTGGCTGCAGAGTTTGGGGTCATAAGGGTCCCATATTATAAGAACCTGAGAATGGCCATAGCAGGTCAGACCAATGGTCCATCTAGCCCCGTGTCCTGTCTCTCGACAGTGACCTCTGCCAGATGCTTCAGAGGAATTGAACAGAACAGGGCAATTATCCACTGATCCATCGTCTGTCATCCAGTCCTAGCTTCTGGCAATCAGAGGCTTAGGGACACCTAGAACATGGGGTTATGTCCCAGACCATCTTGGCTCTAAAAACTAAGTCACCTTTTTGAGGTGGCCTCTAACTTTATCTGGATTAGGATCTTTGGGCTGCTCTGATAGGGCACAGGCAGCTTCCAAAGAATCTAAAGGTGGTTCTAGTCAGTGTGTTGTGCCTTTCCACTTTCCCAGATGTATATGCACAGACTCCATCCTCGGGGAGGCAGACCATTCTTCCTATCACTGCATTAGGCCTTCACACCATGAGCTCACAGAGCTAGGGAACGAAGGCTCCATCCCTTGCTTTCTGAGAAGGCCTTGCCAGACCAGGCCTGGGTTCTGATGTCAGGTAGTCATCTGTCTGTGGAGGGACAGAAAAAGACCTGAGGTGTTGCGGGTGGTGCACTGAAAAAGTCTAGCTCAGTGTGCAACCACTGAGGTTAGGATGCACGTGGAGTGGAATAAATAGTAAAATCACTGTGCAGTTGTATAAACCCGTTTTTTTGCCCTCGTGGAATAGCATGTTCAGTTGTGGGCACCTTTCTCACATAAAAGGGGTTCAGAGACATAAAAGTAGCTAGAGGCAGAGAAAGACTTCATGTAAGAGACTGAAAAGGTCAGAACGGCCTGGTTTGGAGAGGAGATAAATAAGAGGGAACAGGGTAGAGAGAAGGTAAATTGGGCACTTCTCATAATACAAGAACATGGGCACATTGATGAAACTGAAGAGCAGAACACTAAAACTGAGAGAAGGAAACATATTGTACACAGAATAGTTAACCTTTGGAACTCCCTGCCACTAAGACCAAGAGCTTTAGATATGACTAATCCTTTCTTGCTTTCTGCTAATCTGCATTTTGACTAAAGGTTAAATTTAGGAAATGATTATAAGGTTTACAAACCTCTCTCTCAAGATATGTTGGCTGCTCTCTGAGGGTGAAGAATAAACTTCAAGGGAAGACCATTGCATAATTGCTGCAGGGTTTCAAGGAAAGTGAAAGAAACAACTTGTACCCTGCTGCTGTTGGACACTAACAGTTTGCAGATTAGACAGCCCCCTGGTCTGATCCAGTCCGGCACTTCCTGTGTCGTCAAACATATTTCTGCTGTTTCGAGAACTATTCTGTGACTTGGGTTTGAATGCTTTCTCCAGAGAAAGCAAAGGCTCTAAAATGGTATTCTTGTTCCAGTCTCCCTCTTCTTTAGGGGTTAGAGACGCTGTCCGATCAGACACAGCTAAAGCGATGAACGAAGTGTGGGCTTGGTTAAAAGGCTGTGTGCTGGTTCAGGGTTTTTTTGTTTTTTGTTTAACCTGCCAACATACAGCTCAAGCTGTTATTTCATCAGCTAAAGAGTTTCAGGCCTGATTAGTGTTGGAAGGGAGACTCCCAAGGCAGCCATTCAGATACTACATCGATTGATTGGTCTCATATCAACGCCTACCTATAGCTTAAAGGGACATCCTGTGTTGATGACTCACAAGGCTGCCTTTTCCTTGAACTGATGCCCCAGCATGGTGCTAGGGGGAGCTGTGCTGCTGAAGAGGGGTCTGAGGTCTTGCTCAGACACTGGTCCTCTCCACAGAACTTGGGGTGTCTTGCCTTATTTCCTATGTGGGTGATCAGAGCTGCTCACAAACCCCATCTGCAGTTTCAGTTGGGTTTGATAACCTGCCTCACCTCTTTCCCTAAATTAAATGGCTCTTACGCCAGCATAGGGATGGCTGCCCTTCAATAGTTGCTGGGTATGGCATTTATAAAGATCATTGGCCTTCATGTTAAACCTTACCTTCAAATAGCACCTTTCTATTTTATTTTTTAACTCGGGCACTTTATATTAAATTCTAGGTTTGACCATCACTCTGCATAAGTGCCCAATTTATATTTAACTAGCCTCGATTTTTCAAAAGGGACTTTGGGCAGCGTGGTCTTTGGGTATCTAGCATGACACGTGATTTTTCAGAGAACTGGTGCTTGGCATTTTCTGATAATCATGCACCTTTAAGCTGTCTGGAGTTGGGCTCCCAAAATCACCAGTCACTTATGATCTTGGTGCCTGCACTCTATATAGAGTCTACAGTAATAATTGGTTACTGCCCATGCTTTAGGATAGGCCTGGTCAAAAACTTTCTGTCAGAAGTGTTTGATGGAAATTGCTTCTTTTTGACTAGATGAAACCTTTTCTGAAATGTGACTGGCTTCCATGGAAAACTGACCATTTTTCATCAAAATACCAAACAACCACGATATTTTGATTCCAAAATGCCACTGTGGTGCCTCATGCTTCCGTTCACCTCAAAATCCAGCTGAGGAGCCCAGCCCATAATCTCCCCAATACACCGCAGACGTTGCACTACCTCCCTTCACCGACAGGAGAGACCATGGTGCTTCATGGGAGATGTAATCTGACCAGTGAGCATGAGCTATACAGGAGAATCCCAACTAGCCGTTGGGGCACTGCAGTGGCATTTCAGAATCAAAATATTTTGGGGGTTTTAGGTTTTCTTTTTTCCCCCAATTCTACCTGCTGCTAGAAGAGAGCAGCCATGTTCTGACCAGCTCCAATGGCAATAGTGCTTGGCCTGAGGGGACCCCAGTGTGGTGTTTCTGGCAGGGAGGGTGTAACTGAGGTGGGTGACTAACCGTGTGCCTGCAGCCTCCCCATTTCCTACAGTAACAGTCTCTAGGACAAGGGTTCTCACAACCCATTTTTTGTTGGTGGCGGCTCTCACAGATTTTCCTAAAATACTTAATTAACGTAGGAAAAAAATATGCACATGTACGTGTCCAAATAAAATTATTGTAACTTATTTATGTAGGATTTTTTTTGCAGAGTCAACAATAAAAATGTCCAGTTGTATTTTTGTGCCCCTGGTCCCGACTGCTTCCCCTCTCCATTGTCTCGAGCTCCCTTCTGCTGCCTCCCACCCCAGGCTCACCCAACTCCTTGCCTCTTGACCAGGGTGCCTAGTAAGGCCAGACCTGCTGAAGCCCGGAGCCAGAGCCCCATGGCTGGAGTAGTGCAGGGTGTCTGAAGTCCACCCCTGAAGCCCCATGGCAGGGTGGGGGGGCTGAACCAGGGGACAGGGGCTAAAGCTAGAAATTCATATTCCCAGATCCTTGCTGTGACCACTGGATCACTCACTCTGCCAGTTAAACTGTAATCTTGCCACAGACTCCTTTAGCTTGAACTGTAGAGGAGCAGGACTTTCAGAGTGAATGCACATTAATTCTGACTAGTTCTTGTCTTGTGTTGTCCCCTCCCACCATCCTATTCAGTTTTACAGCGCATCGGGAATGCCAACAAAGCACCTTTCTGACAGCGTCTGCGCCGTGTGTGGCCAACAGATCTTTGTAGATGTTAACGAAGAAGGGATCATAGAGAACACATACAGGCTTTCCTGCAATCATGTGTATCCTTTTCTCTTCCTGGAGCAGCTGGAGAGCTAGCATCTCAGGTAGCCTGCTACCCACTGTGGGTCACTGTTGGAATCTCAGAATTACTATTTGGGTAACTTCATTCTACTTCCTTGAATTCTCCCTTTCCTGACTTCATGTCTCTATAAAAAGAACAAACCTGAACCAGTTGCGTGGCAGCAGCTGTCTTCTGAAGTGGCTGCATTTCAGGAATGGGTTAGCTATGGAGGAGCATACATATTTTCCAGGAATTGCTTCCCTCTGTCTCTGCTTTAGGAGCAGGCACAGTGTAAGTTTGCCTAGAACCAGAAAGCTGAGTCACTAAGGGATTTGCCAGTGGAAGTGAGAACCTTCCACCTCTGGGTCACCAGTTCTCGTTGTCAGCTTGGGCTGGTTTAGAAGGTCATTGTCATCTGATTGTGTGGTCATCTATGGAAAACAAATTTGGTCTTGGTCCAGTTCTTAGTGGATAAGTGTCCACACTATCAAAACAGGCATTAAGAGATCCTCATTGTTGATGCCCTTTGTCCAGAAGCCAAAGTTTGGGAATAGCCATTCAGCCAATAGAGGTTGTTCCTCAAGGCAGGTCTGAAGAGACTTGTTGGAGGAGCTTGCACTGTTGTTTCTTCCTGTATTTTGATTTTTCTTGGGCGGCGGGGGCTTGTTCTACTTGCTTCTGTCATGATTAAGTTTTGCTTTGTGTGCATCCGATGTAGGTGGTGATTGAGGAAATCTTCAGAACGCACAGATCAGATCGAAATCACTGTGGTTTTCAGAGCGCATCTTATTTTGCAGGTAGTTAACCACACAGTTTCCCAGTGATGCTGGGCTTCCTGGTCCCATGATGAGACACTTTGTGCGGCTGTCTCTACTAAAGGTCTTCTGGGTTTTCTGCTGATGGCACAATTAAAAGCCTGACCTGCTGCTTAGATTACCTAGCACATGTTGACCTGAACTTGATGAGTTAGTTGTTATGGTTCACCACTGATCACATCTAACTAGACGATTTATAGGTTCTTATCCAATTCAGACTACAGGTTTCAAGAACACAGAGAGTTCTATAGCGGGAGAGGACTCTCGAGGTGCCTGCAAAACCACACTGAGAACAATACCAAAGTGACACAAACTTTGAGATTAACAAAAGAATAATAAATGTTATGAAACTTATAACTGCAAAACAGTAAAAGAATTCCAAAACTCCTGGTGGTAATATTCCTATTGTAAGTACCTTACCTTAACATACTCACATCCTTCCTTGAGGACCTGGTAATAGGAGATGAAGGACCAGCCTCACTCCTGTCATGCCCCATAACACGATGATGCTGGCTTCCCCAATAGTTAGAAATGTTGAGTAGTTATGCTATAATGCACAAGCTGAGCGTGATAGAAGATACTCTATAGAATATAGGAGAACAAAGACTAAAGAAAGAGCTAAAAACTAAAAGAGTGAGCTCAAAGAGAGCTAGAAGAAAAGCTTAAAGGCTGCTAAATAGAAAGAAGCTAGAAGAGCACTCCAGACTTCTTCCGTACAAGGTACTTTATAGGACCCTGACACTGTAATTCAGACCCAACCTACTATACCCAAATCTTATTTCTGTACCCTAAAATTTATGGGTACTCTTATCCTATAGGTTAGTGGATTGACACTTAATTTCTATATATTAATAAGGATTATCTCACTCCAAAAACTGCCAGCCTAGGCGCTCTTGGCGACTTCCAAGTTGTGGTATACCCTGTAGTTACCAACTGGTTGTAGACGCCAGATAAGCCTGTTCAGTGTTGTGTATAGTTCCTCCCTTTGGTTCCCCAAAGTTCAGGGCCCACTCCTATCTGTGCCAAAGGTTATCAGTCTTTATGCTGACTTACTCTTAACTGATTATACTTTTAGCTATATAGCAGATTTTACTGATATACAGGCCGGTAGGCTTCTTGCTTTTCAGTAAAACATCTTATTAGGAAACACATGCCTCAACACAATCCTAAATTCAAATAAATTAATACTGGTAAAATATAAGAATGAAATGGATTAATTCAGGAAAAGAAACATTATTTGATATGGCTGGCTGGATTAGTAGGATATAATAGCTAGCATAGTAATCCTATGGGCTACAGCAGTGGTTCTCAACCTATTTATTATTGTGGGCTGCATCCTATACTACGTGTATGGCCCTGAGGATGTCACATGGGCTGCAAGTGGCCCATGGGCCACAGTTGAGAACCATTGACCTAAAGCCAAAGTGTCTAAACTTGGCCCTAAATAAGGACCACATTGAAAACACGTCTGATACTATGGGCTGCACTTGCCTTTAAGGCTATAATCACCGTTTTGAATAAATGACTCTTCATCATAAGCTGAGCAGTTTGGGAAGGATCTAGGCCACCGTTTCTCAAATGTGGCCACCAAGGTCTTTTCTTGCTACCACATCCACCTGGGCAGTGATTGGGGGAGGCAAAGCAGTGTTCCCTCCCCCAGGGCCACCAGCAGGGGTTGGACCCTGCCATGCACACTTCCCCCAAGATGCACATGCTGGAGGAGCAGGCAGCTAGTGAGTTCCCCACATTCCTGGGGACAGTAGGGTTGGGCTCCAGCCCTGGGGTCGCGAGCAGCAGGCTCTGGCCATGGAGCTCCAACCCTTGGCTACAAGGCTCCTCACCCATTGTCCCTGGCCCCCACTGCCTCCGCCAGCCTGTCATGCTACCGGCACTCATAGGTATCTTCAAGACACCACTGGCTTCCTGAGGAAAGTACAATCCATCAGTGATCTTCCAGAAAACACCATCCTGGCCACTATGGATATAGAAGCCCTCAATACCAATATTCTACACAAAGATGGACTACAAGCCGCCAGGAACAGTATCCCTGATACCACCATGGCAAACCTGGTGGCTGAACTTTGTGACTTTGTCCTCACCCACAACGATTTCACATTTTGGGGACACTCTGTACCTTCAAGTCAGCAGCACTGCTATGGGTACCTGCATGGCCTCACAGTATGCCAACATTTTTATGGCTAACTTAGAACAATGCTTCCTCAGCACTCATGCCCTGATGCCCCTACTCTACTTGTGCTACACCGATGACATCTTCATCATCTGGACCCATGGAAAAGAAGCCCTTGAGGAATTCTACAATGATATCAACAATTTCCATCCACCATCACCTTCAGCCTGGACCAATCCACACAAGAAAGCCACTTTCTGGACACTACAGTACTAATAAGCAATGGTCACATAAACACCATCTTATACCGGAAACCTTCTGACCACTATACTTACCTACATGCCTCCAGCTTTCATCCAGAACACATCACATGATCCATTGGCTACAGCCAAGCTCTAAGATACAACCGCATTTGCTCCAATCCCTCAGACAGAGACAAACACCTACAAGATCTCTATCAAGCATTCTTAAAACTACAGTACCCACCTGCTGAAGTGAAGAAACAGATTGACAGAGCCAGAAGAGTACCCAGAAGTCACCTACTATAGGACAAGCCCAACAAAGTAAGTAATAGAATTCCACTAGCCGTCACCTTCAGCCCCCAACTGAAACCTCTCCAGCATGTCATCAAGGATCTACAACCTATTCTGAAGGACAATCCCTCACTCTCACAGATCTTGGGAGACGGGCCAGTCCTCGCTTACAGACAACCCCCCAACCTGAAGCAAATACCAGCAACCACACAACAAAAACACTAACCCTGGAACCAATCCCTGCTACAAACTCCAGTGTCAACTCTGTCTGCATATCTATTCAGGGGACACCATCATAGGATTTAATCACATCAGCCACACCATCAGGGGCTCTTTCGCCTGCACATCTACCAATGTAATATATGCCATCATGTGCCAGCTATGCCCCTCTGCCATGTACATTGGCCAAACAGGACAGTCTCTACGCAAAAGAATAAATGGACACAAATCAGACGTCAAGAATTATAACATTCAAAAACCAGTTGGAGAACACTTCAGCTTCCTTGGCCACTCAATTACAGACCTAAAAGTCACAATTCTTCAACAAAAAAACTTCAAAAACAGACTCCAACGAGAAACTTCAGAACTGGATTTAATTTGTAAATTGGACACCATTAAATTAAGCTTGAATAAAACTGGGAGTGGATAGGTCATTACACAAACTAAAAGTTATTTCCTCATGGTAATTTTTTCCCCTACTACTTCTCATACCTTCTTGTCAACTTTTGGAAATGGGCCATCCTGATTATCACTTGTAGGGAGGTGCCCTGGCTCCCCGCCGTGCCTGAGGGGGACAAGCCAGAACAGGTGCCTCAGTGGGCAGAGCCACCACCGCCTGTCCCCGCCCCCCGGAACTCAAGGGGCGGGACAGGAAGTATAAAAGCCCGGCCCCAGCGCTCAGTTGGGAGCAGGCTGCCGAAGAAGACAGACGTTGAGGCCCGAGCTCCCGCTGGGCCCAGCCTGCCCTGTGCTCACTACCCGGAGGAAAGCTGGCCGGAGCTGCCCTGCACTTGCTACCCGGAGGAGCTGCCGGAGCATCCCACCACCCAGTATCCAGAGGAACCCATGGTCTGGGACCCGCCGGACAACGCCAGTGGAGGACAGGTACCTGGAGAGGGGGAAACTGGAAGTAGCCCGCGGGGAGCCGACCCCAGTCTGGCTCCAGGGGACTTTGAACCAATGTCAGTGTGTTGCAGCGAGGATTCCCTGCTGACTGCAGCGATCCCTTGCCGCTGCTAGGGCCCCGGGCTGGGACGCAGTGGAGTGGGAGGGCCTGCGTCCCCCCGGGTGGCAGATTCCCCCTCCCCTTGGCCTGAGGAGGCCTTCTGTATAGACTCACTGTTAGATACTGTGTTTGCTCAGCCCCTTGCTGAAGGAGCTGAGCCTGAACGGCTTACTGTCCCACCCTGCTCAAGGGCCTGGGCTTATAGACTTTGTGCTTACCTGCCTGCTGGAGGGCCGGGACTCTGCCTTGTTTACAGACCCTTTTATTCCCTCAGCCCCTGCCGAGGAGTTCGGACTCCACAAACTGCTGTGTGTAGGGAGGCGCCCTGGCTCCCTGGCGTGCCTGAGGGGGACGAGCCCCAGCACGACCGGCTTACATCACTACAAAAGTTGTTTTCTCCTGTTGATAATAGCCCACTTAATTGATTAGTCTCGTTAGATTTGGTATGGCAACCTTCATTTTTCTGTGTGTGTGTGTGATCTTCCTACTGTCTTTTCCACTCCATGCATCTGATGAAGTGGGTTTTAGCCTACCAAAGCTTATGCCCAAATAAATGTATCAGTGTCTAAGGTGCCACAAGTGCTCTTCATTCTTTTTGCCGATACAGACTAACATGGCCATCACTCTGAAAGATAAAAATGTCACTGGCCTAGATTATCAGATCTTTGAGGCTGGGATGGCCCAGTACAATGGGGTTTTGGTCAAGGACCAGGCCTCTGAGATGCTACCATAATGCAAATAAAAACATCCTGAAGCTTGCAGACTGTAGCCGATATTTTGTATCAGTACAGTGCATCCTCCTCAATTTTACAGCACTTAATCTGAGAGTAGGTTGAATCTTCTGAGGATTTACAGGTGAGTTTATTAGTTTGAGTTAAAAATAAGACTGGAATCTCTACAGTTTTGAGGGAGGCTTTTTAATACTTCTAGCAAATAAGGTATTGGGTTCTGAGAACACTTCAATCTCCCTGGACACTCAATAACAGACTTAAAAGTGGCCATTCTTCAACAAAAAAAATTTCAAAAACACACTCCAACGAGAAACTGCAGAACTGGAATTGCTTTGCAAATGGGACACCAAACAAATTAGGCCTTAATAAAGACTGGGAGGAGATGGGTCACTGCAAAAACTAATTTCCCCCTGCTGATACTCGCACCTTCTTGTCAACTGTTTGAAATGGGCCACCTTGATTGCATTGGCCTCATTAGCACTACAAAGTGAATTTTCCCTCCCTTGGTATTCACTCCTTTTTGTCAGCTGTTGAGAATAGGCCACTTCTACCTTAACTGAATTGGCTCGTTAGCAATGACCCCCCACTTGGTAAGGCAACTTTTCATGTGCTGTGTATTTATACCTGCCTACTGTATTTTCCACTCCGTGCATCTGATGAAGTGCGTTTTAGCCCACAGAAGCTTACGCCCAAATAAACGTGTTAGTCTCTAAGGTGCCACTAGATCTCCTCGTCATTTTTATCTTGGTTCATGGGACATCCCTACAATACTGTGTGTCCTTCTGCCTTGCTCTCTACCTGTCTCTACCTCTCCTCCTCTCACCCCCTCATTTTTCTTTTCCCTGTGTTCTCAAACTCCACCTCCTCCTATCCTGCCGCCCTCCTTCTGCCCTGACTGTTTTTCATGCTCTTACATGTCTACAAGTCACCTGTGCCTCTCCTATTAACTGCTAGTTACAGCAGTTCTATTCTTAGCCCTGTCTTCCCTATCATCTCACCTACCTTCCATTCCCTGCTTCTTTCTAACCTTATTCCCATCACTTCCTTGCTCAAACTGAAAAACAATACTGCCATCAAGATATGCAAATACCTAGGGCTTAAATTCTCATATAGTATTTCCCAGAGCCCTGCACACAACCCCCACCAGGGCTCTGCTCTGGACAGCTCTGACTGAATTTAAGCCCTGCAAATACCGCACAATCTTTCTGGAATCCTCATCTTTTTTTACCCTTTCTCTCTATATACTGCTTGTTCTCACTTCGTGTCATGTCTTAATTCAATTGTAAGTTTCAATGAGCATGGACTACAGATGTTATTTGTTCTTTGAAGTGCATGATATGCATAAGCAGTATGGTGAACAATGGGTAAGCAAGAAGCAGTGTTCTAGAACTCAGTCATTAGAAGGTGGTGGTAGTGGGAGGTTTCAGCTACCCAGAGGCGTGGTGGGATGTTGCACGTAAGCTCAAGCTGAACAGGACATTTGAGTCATCATGGGTGTTGAAATGTGGAAACAAAAGCAGATACTACAAGGAAGCAAGCAGCCCTTGACTTAATTTGGAGGTACATACGATGTAATTAGTGATGTGGAAGTAGATGGTGTCTGTCATTAGTGACCACAGACTTACTGCAGTTGATATTGGACCAAAAATTAGAAGGAAAAGAGAAATAAAGGATTTCTTAATGGAAATTTTATATTTGTGTGATGGGATGGAAACAGATTATGGCATAGACAGCAATCTGACCCTGAGTGACAGTTGCCAAGGTGACCATATATTTTTCCTGCTCTAACTTTCTTTTTGAATTTAATCTTGAACTTCTAGAAATGTGGGTTGTTAGTCATGGTTAGAATTTCCCCGGAGTATGATCATGTGCTCATGAAACCATGACAAGAGGGGTGGCCCAAGTGCTAGTCAGGCAGACTTAGAACCAGTTGATGGAGTCAACAAAATAGAAGATAAGGGTGCATCAGTAGATATAATTGGGACTTTTTAAAATCTTTTGATAAAATCCCTCAAGAATCTGTTAAAGAATCGATGTTGTAGGGTAAGAGGCAGAAGGCTGTAATGGTCTGGAATCTGGCTCAGAGAGTAGCAGGAATACCTAGTCAACTTCCAACATGGTGGGAGAGGCCAATTAGGTGCCCCAAGGAGCCATAGTAGAATCAGGATTTTGTTTTATCTTCCAGCTGTCTCCTGCCTCATTAACTACACTCCTTCCAAGCCAGGTGGTGGGAGCTGCTTCCTCTTGAGAAGGGCCAATCTGTACTCCACTCTGCTTCCATGGCCCACTGGGGATAGTAGTTGGCGGTTCCTTCGCGGAGCTGTGAGCATGCGGGTGAACCTGGCGCAGTTCACAAGCTCCTGTTGTGTCAGGTCCACACAGTATGGGTTTCACAGCTAGTTGCTAGACAGCAGAGGAATGTGGAGATTTGGGAATAATGGGCTCGATTCTAGGTTTGAGAGGGGAGCATTCTGTAGTGGTTACAGACCCTTCTGCTCCTGGCCCTCCAACCTGTCTGTATTGCCGGTTCCATCCATGCTCAGCCTTAATTTCATCCTGAATGATTTAGGTCTGGTGTAATTATAAGCAACAGAAAACAGAGTTACAATGAAAACTGTTGGGCAGCCTTGACTATATGCGTCGACCTGCACCACCTGTAACCATCAAGTCATAGTGACTGTCCCACTATCTATCTCACCGTTAAACCTGTCTTGTATGCCAAATCCTGATGGATTTACTGGCCAGGTTTATGTTCTTGATTCTGCCGGTGACTTGGCTACTCAGGTGGCACTGTTATCTCCTAGGGGAGGGTGATGTGAACAGTAGAGCACGCCTGCCCCAGGAGTGAGATCAGTGCATAGCAGCAAGTCTAAATTCATGCCAAATTATTTCCCATGTATAAATGTGGCTGCCAAAATGTATTTAAGTAGACTGAACACATACGTGGCTGCTCGTGCAGGTCTCAATGGCTTCATCTGTGATTAGAGCAGCAACTTGTGTATCTGGGTGTGCTGAGTTCTAATCCCAGTATTCCTGCTCTTTGCTGTGTTTTTTTTCACCCCTCGCCCCAGAGCAGCTTCCCTTAACTCGTCACCCTTCAGATTCCATGAGTTCTGCATCCGAGGCTGGTGTATCGTTGGGAAGAAACAGACGTGTCCATACTGCAAAGAGAAGGTGGATCTCAAGAGAATGTTTAGTAACCCGTATCCTTTTCTGGTCTTGGGACCAAATCCTAGCAACTTCGTCTCTTTTGTTTGCCTTGCACCCTAAAGGTGATCTGCAAACTTAACTGTGCTGGAGATGGGCAGGGAGGGTTGGGTCTCCTTGCTTCTAATCCCAGCTCTTCCACTGATTCCCTGGCTCACTCTCGGCAATGGCAAAACTCCCATTTACTTCAGTGGGGAGCAGGGATCCAGTCCCTTAACCGTGAAGGTGGCACGGGGTGGAAGAATGAGCATACTTGACAGTAAGGAAGCCTCAAACTCTAATCCCAGCCCTGCCAGTAACTTGTATGGCCTTGGACATGACGCTTCCCTGCCCTTCATCCCCCATCTGTAACTGTGATGCTTCTCTCACTCCATCACAGGGGTTGGGGGGAGGACTGGGTAACCTTTACCAAGTGCTTCAAAATAAAGCCCTGTGTAAGGGGGACCGGGGATATGTTTCTCCACCTCAGTTTTGCTTTCCCTGTCTTAAGCATCAACTTTCGATACTCCCCTCTCCCCCGTTGCATGCCAAGGGACATACTGGCCATGGCTTCCTGCCCCTCCCCCCTCATTGGCCTAGGATGGCAAACTGTGGCCAGTGGGAGCCGCGATCGGCCGAACCTGCCGACGCAGCAAGTAAACAAACTGGCCGAGCCCGCCAGGGTGCTTACTTTGGTGAGCTGCGTGCCAGAGGTTGCCGACACCTGCTCTAAAAGATCCTACCCCCCTCAATGTAAACCTGTTACCACATCCCTGCTGCAGGCTGCTCAGAGGAATGAGGCAAGTACTTCTCTTCTCTCCTCTTCCCCCCCCCCCCCCCCCCCCCCCCGGCAGTCAGTGCTTGTGCTTAGCTTTTATTCTGGCAGGTAAGAGTTAGGGGAATTTTATGTCTGGCTTGACTTGGTAAACGGCCTCATCTTAGCAGATCAGCTATACGTGGGCTATTGGCTGCTTGCTGTAATGTCAGGTTTTGACTGCTTGTTCCTAGTACCATTTGTGGCTGCAAAGCTGAGTTGAAAGAGGGCAAGATTCTAATCATACCCTCCTCAGAACAGTGCCTAAGGGTATTCTACACTACCCAGCCTATCGCTACCCAGCCGTGTAGCATAGCTCCTTATGGGGTGAAGACCTCTCCCCAGTACTTTCCTTGTCGTTCTCCAGCCCAGAAACCGTTCCTCTGTCCCCAGGCTCCCATTTTACCACTGAGCTGTGGGGTGGGGATACACCTCAGCACTATTCTGAATGCCATTGCCAGGGGCTAGTGCCAGGCCAGCGACTCCATCAGCAGGGCACAGAAGGTCGCTGTCCTGGACACACAAGAAGGGTTACCAAGGGTGATGCTAGACCCTAGCCCTGCTCTTCTCCCCCACTGGCACGGCTTACCCTGAGCCCGTAGCCCACGGAAATGAAAGCCCAGCTGTATGACCCCCGCATTGGAAAGCTCATCTCTGTGTGCTGTTATCTCTGGTTATCATCCTGATACTGTGTGGTAGGTCCATTTCCTCTAACCTTTCTGCCATAACCTATAATTCTGCCATCTTCAAGTCAGAAGTGCAAACAGGGCTGCATGCAGAAGGCTTCAGCTAGGTAAGACACCTGCCCGCAGCCTTCCAAGCCAGCCCCATGTTTCTCTCTGCTTCCCTGTTTTGCTGCTTTAACTCTTTTTCTGCGTACAGCTGGGAAAGGCCTCACGTCATGTACGGGCAGCTGCTCGACTGGCTACGCTATCTGGTGGCCTGGCAACCCGTTATCATTGGACTGGTACAAGGTATCAACTACATCCTGGGGCTGGAATAAATCCTGAGCGGCCAGCGAGCTGTGGACATCACAGCAGGACTTCGACAGCAGTGGTGGAGGGCAGCAGCTGGCCAGGAAGGCTTGCTTGTATCATTCACCTCTCAGAATCTTCCACGCCCACAACACATCTCCGGGGACTAAGGGAAAGACTTGGCACTGGCCAGCTCCCAGCAAAACGGGTTTATGCTGGGGTGGGGGAACGGTATTCTTTTTTAAAACAATTATTTTAATGAGCATATTTAAAACTTTATATTGCAGATTAAAAAGGAAATTAATGTTTGTCCCACTTCCCTCCAACCACCTCTCCACTGAGTTGTCTTATTCCCCTAGAACAAAGAAAGCCAAGCTGGTTTTGGAAGCTAGCAGAGACCTCTCTCAGAAACCCACGGCAGCTTGCTAGGTACCTTCCCACCTCCTCTGGCTAAATCAGATCTCTCACCACTTGCTCTAGTCTCTTCTTCACAGCAGTTGCCAGCGACTCTGCTGTAAGCTGGTGGCAGAGGGCTCCTGTGGCCCTTGATCGCTGGAAAAGCCACCTGGATTCCCCCGTAGTCAGGGCAGGATTCTGAAAGAGTAAATGCAGTTAACCAGAGAAAAGGCGCCTGCTGCGAGCGAAGCTCAGAACTGTGCTGTTGGAGGCATGAGACCTAGGCCTTAACAACTCATGCCCTGTCAAATGCATCTACATGCAGAACGACCTAGGAATCCACCTGTAGTTAGCGCTGCCCAGGAGAACAGATGCAGAGCGCTGGGCCCATGACTAAGGGGCTCACTGCAAACGTGGAATGCAGTCAGGTAGCCGACTACAGCGAAGGAGGGTAACGTCACAGCCTGCATTGTATGTTCAGTGCACAAGGGAGAGACTACACCTGGGGCGTGCACCTGCCTCCAGTGCACAACACTAAGGGAAGAAGGAGGGCGTACTCACCTCCCGACCTGGCGAGCCAGGAACTAAACTGAGGAACCCGCATGTCTGACCTCTGTTATGGACACAGTCTAGGGGGCAAGCCACATCTGTCTGCACTCTTCCATTTTTTGGAACGTTCAGGCTGTCACATTTTTCGATGGCAGTGTATTTTCTACCCGCTGCGGAGACCTGGCCCGGTTTGGATTGCCCCCCTCGTCTCCTACTGTCATCCCAAAAAGGGGATGGCTGCTCGGGTTTGTTTGCTTTTCCCAACAGCTCAGAACAGACAAACCTACTTAAGGGATAAGTGTCAAATTGTCTCATTTTTTGAGCTTTCCCTGAATGAGGCTGGAGGGGAAAACCTATTTGATGTGTTGAAATCCAAACATCCTACCAAAGAGCGTTTAAAGAGATGTTCTCCTCTTCTTTAGGAGGACAGCAGAACCTTGTTTCAGGCTGCCAGGGGCGCCCACTAGGGGCAACTGCCTTTTACTATTTGGCAAGTTTAATAAAAGGCTTTATCGATATGTTCTGTTCACATAAGGCCAGATGATGACTCTTCTTCACTAGCTAACTCAGCAGTCCCATTGAATTCAAGGGAACCCTTTGTGGTGTAATGCACTACACATCTTGAGTCAGGGGGTCAGAATTGGGCCCTGACTGACAAGTTTCACTTTACCAGCATGTTGTGACGCGTGAGTTACAGATTGTAAAAGCAGCAGTGTCTTAGTAACAGGAGACCTTGCTGCAAGCGTTGACTCAGTCTCAGACGGGGATGAGGTGGCCACTCCTTGTGCATGGCACACAGTGAGTGAACTTCGACTGAAGCTTGCCTTACGGCATAGAGATGAGCTCATGATTTAAAGTGACATTTTCAGGAAACACAGTTCAAGCATCTTCCTGCCACATTGACTTTCTGTGAAAGCCTGGGCATGCTCAGTGCGCAGCCCAGGAGTTGTGTTTGGTGGGCTTTCATGTTAACTTCCCCAGTACATGAATACGCTTGCAAGGTATACCAACAAATCTGATGTCTGCTGGGAAAAAAGCTACATACATTATTTGTGGTCGTTACAATCCCTGTCCCTCTCTTTAAATTCTATAAAGAAATAGTTAACGTTGTCGCCAAGTGTATGAATAATAAGGAACAAAGGAGCTGGGTGCAGCAATCTGATTGCAATACAGCCGCAGGAATGCTCTACAGAGGGATCTGCTAGATCTGTGGGGCCAGGTCTTTGGAAGCATCTCTGGAACAAAAACTTTGACATATGTTGGAGAATAGGGACGTGGACAGCAGTCCTTGGATGTATCCCATCTGCCTATGCTCCACAGCCCAACTTTGCAGTTCTCAAGGCAGCATGTGACCGGTTGTGGCAACGTGAGGTCCTGGCTTATTATGGTTGTTTAAGGCTCTGTGAATGAGCTCTGCCATCTTCCACTTCGTTTTTACCGTGACACATTTGCAAAGTGTTGATGCTCGCAAGCATGTCTTTCAGTGACCAGAGAGTTAGGAAGTCAATCATCCAGGCCTGTGGAGGGCTGCACATCTTTCTGTACTAGGTGGCTCTCAGTAGATAGCACAATGTTCTGATTGATCAATGGTTCTTTGCCACATGGTTCCCCAGGCTAATAATCATTCCCATAAGCCTGGCAGTGTCAGGAGAAGCGAAGGATGGTGCCGAAGGACTGAGGTACATTGGCAGATCTAGGCGGAGGTCCCAGGATCAGCAGAAGCATGGGCAGGCACAAGGGTTATTGAGGTGCATGGGCAGGGTTCTTGGGGAGAATGTTCTACTCAGACCACTGTTACTCCTTCGTGGACGCTAAGTTAATTCCAGATTGGTTCTTATTGTTACATGGGCTGCATATTTAACTTACTCCATGCACATACTGTATATATCAGTAGAGCACTTCCACAGATGTTTGTTCTAACAGACATACTGTGGGGTTTTTAAAACAAAATAGTTTCTAAATCTGCCCATTGAACATGGATGTATTGTTACTTCTGGGGGCAGGGAAACCAGATGAGTTCAAATTGGGGTGAGCAAAATTTGTGTCTGTCAGTGACTGTCAGACCTTACGGTGTGGAAAGAAGGGAAGTCCGGGAGCGCTGAAGCAGATCTCCCTCTGAACAAAAGCCATGTTTTTCCCCAACCTCTTGGTGAGTGCTCTGAAGCAACGTTAACTGTATCTTTTATGTGCTCTGGAAGAAATCAGACCTGACTGTAACCCTATTCACCTTTGATTCGAGGTTTTATTTATTTTTATTTTTTAAAGTAAAATCTCAACCCTGGAAATTCTGTGCCAAAAACCAAAATAGAGTCCTTGATAGTGAGTAGTGCTGTGTTTTTGTTTTTGTTGTTGTTTCTGTTCAAAGTTCAGGCAATGATAGGCCTTTGGATTGATACGTTAACCAGTTATTGGCATGGCTGGCTGTAAACATGACCTGTGTCCACCCCACGTGTGGTTAATACTCCATTGGCAGCTAACCATATGTCTCCCCTAGTAGCAGTCTAGACTGTCACACAGCTGGAAAAGGTGTCTTCCCTCTCTCCACTAGACTGTGCTCGTGTCCCTCTGTATGAACATAGTCTGACTAATCTATCCCCTACCCACTCTGGGCTGGCTGGCTTTCCCTTTTTCCTCCCATTAAACCCATGTGAACGTGGTCATGCAGTGTCTAGATGCGGAGTCACAAACCCGTATGACACGTGGCTGTTACAAGAATGGTTGGTGGCCCCGACTCACCAGGTATCTGTGACACGATCTGGATGTCAAACCCTGGTTCTACTTGTAGCACGTAAAGTAACAGGGCAGATAGTGATGGGTCTAGGTCACGTTATCAGTATGAATTAGGATCTAGCTAAGTATTTACACTGTCAGGAAGGGGAGAAAATGTGGCTGTTAGGTTAGGTCATAAACATGTCACCTTACCCAAGCCCTGTGCTGCTTGCTGCTATTAACGAGTAGGTGACTGAATAGCACCTGACACTAGAGCTGGCCAGGCCGTCCCTAGGGGCATGCAGAGCCCAGGACAAATCAGCCTCCCTGCTAGTCTCCTCTCCATCTGGCGCACCATCTGCCCGCCCACCGTTCTCCTCCTCGCTGTCTGCCCACCAGCCTCACCCCCCTCCTGCCTGCCACTCACCTCTCTGTTCGCCTCCTCATCCCGCCTGCCTCCTCACCTGACTACGGGACAAATGGCATCCTGATCATACATCAGTCGGGATGTAGGACAAAGGGCTAAATATCAGGGCAGTCCCAATTTTGATCAAAGCATGGGGTCTGGGGCGGTCACCCTGATTCAACCTACCCGAGGGACACCTCTGAGAGCAGTTCAGGCCAGGGAACGGCTGGCTTCTGATCTCAGCTGCTGGCTGAGTAACTCAAAAATCCACCTGGTTTTGCAGCTACCTAGCAAGAGCTCTGGTGAGTACATGAGGTGGGGTCACTTGTTTAGGCCCATTGCCCCTGTCAGTTTTACTCCTGTTAAGTGAATTCCACGTGTCTCACGGTCCAGGACCAGTTTTACAGCCAGTCCTGGCTGGCTGGCTGGCTCTTCTCTATATGTTCAGTTGCAGTAAAGTGTGACTTTTCTGAGCTCTGGGAGGCTATGTGGTATAGGGCTGCAGCAGAGGGCTGTTGGAGTCTGTTCCCACCTCTGCCACAGGCTTGCTGTGTGACCTTGGTCAAGTCACTTCCTCTACATGTGCCTCCGTTTTTCCCAGCTGTGTAGTAGGATAACTATTAGCCATCCTTTTATAAAGCCCTTGAAGACCTCAAAGAACCAGAACTAATATAAAGCATTCAGATACTGTGTGCTACCACTTCGGCCTCATTTTTCAAGGGTGACTAATGATTTTTGGGTGCCCAACTGCAAATGCCTTAATGGAGGCAGAGGCTCAAAGGGCTGAGCACCCAGCCTCTGAAAACCAGGCCCTGTTGAGGCATTTCCAGTGGAGCACCCAAAATCTCTAGGCCATTCTTGAAAATCTAGACCCCTGTTTGGCCTGGATGGCTCCATAACACTTTTGGAATGGGGAATGGTGGGGCTGAGGGGCTGGTCTGCTGTGGAAGGTAGGAGGCAGGAGCACCCTGTACCCTGACTGGCATGGCTACTCAAGAGCAAAAACTAATCTAGCCCTCTTTGATGGAAGTCCTTGTATCAGCATTTGAAAATGGGTCTCTGTCCATAGGAAGTAACTTAATTGTAACCAGTTCTGATACATGCCCGTCTGCTTAATTTGTAATGAGACAAGTGCCAGGCCTTAAGCGATATTTTTACATTCATAACTGACATAGCCTCAGCACTCCTGGACTTGCTATGAACTGCCAAGCCTAGAAGTGCCAGGGCTCAATCTGCCAAGCCCTGGTACAAATTAAGCACCGTACACGTCCCATTCTGACGCTGATTACACCGTCTCATAGACTCACAGAGATGGGGGCCATTGCAGTCAAAAGTCTGGATCTTCAGAGGAATGTTTGCACTCTCCTTTGTGCAATAGACATTGTTAAACTGAACACCTATTAGGGACTACTTCTGTCCGTATCTGTTCTGTGGAGCGCAGCAGTTTGTAATGGTTCCTGGTGGCCTTCTATGATTCCAAGGGCTTCTCAAAGTGGTCCTGGTGTTATATAGACCACAGCTCAGATTTCAAGATTTAACCTTTTCCAGATCAGCTGGCTGCCTTTGGAGCCTTAAAGCCCCACCTGATCTGCTGCGTGCTTCATGGTGCATCTACCCTCAGGACTCGTGGTTCTTGATGTCAGTGTAAGCGGAAAGAGAATTGCAGGCTAAACAGTCCTTCAATTGGTATCTTGATGGTCTCAGGTTTCAGAGTAGCAGCTATGTTAGTCTGTATCAGCAAAAAGAATGAGGAGTACTTGTGGCACCTTAGAGACTAACAAATTTGTTTGAGCATAACCACAAGTACTCCTTGTTCTTTTTGATCTCAGTTCTGCTTCACTGGACCTAGGTAGTTGGATCTCTTGCTCTTTCAGTGTCTGGTGCAGACGGGGCATGGATGAGCAAGTGAATCCCAACGTAGATGTTTTTGGTCAGTTGTTGGAATCAGAGGCTGATATCACCCCTGTGGCTGAGGGTGCGGGCCTGCCTGTTACTCTGTCCATAGTCCAGGAGGCCCTTTGCATTCTAGGTGGCCAAAGCAGCCACAAGCCAAGAATACTTTTTTGCAGTCTTCACTTGGCTAAGGAGGCCGACTGCTCCTATCGCATGTGGAGCTCACCACTGTGGCTCATTCCTTTGTCACCCCTGTGTGCCTGGGGCTACAGATGAAGACTCCACAGAGACATAAGCTACTGCAGAATCCAGCTGCCTCTCTACTTGGAGTGCTGACCATGTGGAGCATGTTACACTTGTGCACCAAAGATTGCACTGGCAGCGTATTGCACTGACCTGCTTCAGCAGTTTAAGGTGATGGGGCTTTGTAGCACAAAGCCCTTTGGTCCAGAGCTATTTCTGGGCTCCACCCCACCAATCCCCTCTCTTTCTTTCTTCCCGCCCAGAGATCCACTGAAATACTTGAGCAGACAATATGGCTGAGGCCCATTCCTGCTGGACAGACCTCAGCTTTGGAATTTGCTTGGGCCTTTGCAATGCGCACACATCCCCTGGCTTTGACAGAGCCAGGGTCAGACCTTGCAACGTGGTCTAAAAATCAATCCATTCACTCTTGGGTTTTTCCTGACAGGAGTTTGGGGTGTGGCCCAGGGAGATTGGCACAGCTGCCGTGTTAATGGTGGTTTTAGCTTTCTGTACATGTACCTAGTGGGAACAAAATGCATTTTTTTATATACACTGAAAAATAAAGAATGGTGACTATCCACCCTCAACTCCAGCTGGAAATGGTTTGGCTCTGTCAACGCTAACAGCCAACTCTCCTCAGTATCTATTGAGGGAAGACCAGGAGCACTTGTTTCTCAACAGGTCACTAGTGTGGCCAAGACGTGTTTGTGGAACCATCCAGGCCCAACATGTCTTGCCCAGATGCTCAGGGTTTACCTGGTCACCATATTTGGAGTCGGGAAGGAATTTTCCTCCAGGGAAGATTGGCAGAGACCCTGGAGGTTTTTTGCCTTCCTCTGCAGCGAGGGGCACGCATCACTTGCTGGAGGATTCTCTGCACCTTGAGGTCTTTAAACCACGATTTGAGGACTTCAATAACTCGGGCATAGGTTAGGAGTTTGTTATAGGAGTGGGTGGGGGAGATTCTGTGGCCTGCATTGTGCAGGAGGTCAGACTAGATGACCATAATGGTCCCTTCTGACTAAGTCTATGAATCTGTGAACAGGTTGTGCTGCTTAGAAAGGACTGCATCTAGAATCTGGGGTGCAGAGGTGGTATAGAGCATTGTCCCGTTATTGGGAGGGGAGAGCAACAGCAGAAGCCAAGCTAACTCCAGCTGCCCTTTGTGACTCTAGGAGCATGAGGGTATGTCCAGTGCTTTAATCTGTAAAGAAAGAGTTGCCGGGGGGTCAAAATGGCAGGACCTTGCTCACAAGTGTGGAATTTGCATGTGTTACTAAACACCATTGACAGAAGAGGTGCCGAGACTCAGCACCAGCAAGCCCAGCCTGGGAGCGGGGCTTGGCTAGCACTCTAAAGATAGCTGTCTAGATAGGGTTTGGGCTGGAGCTCCGACTCTGAAGCCCACCCCTTGCCTGTGTAGATGTGCCCATAGGGATGGAGAGCGGTTCGGTCAAATGGGAGAATGGAACTAAATACAGGACTGTGACGAGGGAGGCTGGGGCTCAACCCTCCCTGTGGAGGAAGGGAGCCACACCAGCCTTGTTCTGTTCTCTCTGGGTCCTGTCCTTAGGATCCGCGGTCCACCGTCCGGGGGACGTTTGGTCCCTGTGGAGCAGACTGAGCACAGGCAAAGTCAATAGGGGTTCAGCCTTTGATGCAGGCGGGCACCAAACACAGTATGAGCTTGTTAGCCCTACGAGCTCTGGCAGCTCTGGCCGCTTTAGAGCAGGGCAGAGCAGTGACAGCGTCAACAGGGGCCCAGCCCTTGGTTCGGGCGGGGCACCAAACAAACAGGTCAATAAGCTCTGGCCCTTTGGGGCAGGGCAGCGTAGTAGCAGAGCCAATGGGCGGTGAAAGGGGGTTTCTGCCACCCGGTTACGGGTGGCAGGGGAACGCAGGCCCACCCACTCCTCTGCGTTCCAGCCCGGGGTCCTGGTAGCGGCGGTCGCCACTAGGCGGTCAGCGGGGATCCGGGCCGAAACACACTGACGGGGTGTTTCAACGGGGATCCCGCCGAGACACACGGCCATGGGCTCGGGGCCTTCTGCGGCCTGACTATAGTCAGCCGCCCCCGGGCTACTTCCAATCCCCCCTTCACTTCCTACCTGGTCCGCAGGGTCGTCCACCCTCATGGGCTCCTCCCAGTCCGGGCTGGGTGGCAGATCCGGGAGCACCTCCGGGCAGCTGGGCCAGGTCTGGTCCGAGGGTCCCTCCGGGCCGCAGTAAGGGCTGGGCAGCTCTGGTAGTTCCGCGTCGTAGCGATGGGGAGTCAGTTCTGGTGGCTCCGCATCGTAGCGGCTGCGGGGTCGCTCCGGCAGCTCAGCGTCGTAGTTGCTGCGGGTTGGCTCTGGCAAGCCCTGATACCTGTCTCTGAGCTCCGCAGCCTCCCAGCGACGAGGGTCGGCCAGCACGTCTGCTCTGGCCGGCAGCTGAGCTGCAACTGAAGGCCGGCGCCCGGCTTTTATGCTTCCGGGTCGCCGCCTGACCCTTTGAGGGGCGGGGCTTCTGCCCGGAAGTTCCGCCCTGGGGGAAGATTGACGGGGCTCAACCCTCCCTGTGGAGGAGGGGAGCCACACTGCCTCGCTACAAGGGCATCATAACCATGTGCATGGGCCCAGTGGTGTGAGCCAAGCTTGACTTTTATTCCATCTCCAGTCTTAATAAAAGTCTAAGTTGAATTGAATATTTTGGCATATGTCCTACGAAGCCCTCTTCTACGCGACTGAAAATGGGCGTCACCAGACAAACTGGCCAGGCCAGGGACCTGACCCAGAGGAATGTAAAGCACAGGGTTCCATCTGCTCAGATTCTTAAACCACTTTGGTTCCCCTGGTATCTGAACCCCTTCAAGCAGTGTGTTAAGTGACATGAAAAAGGCTAGTCATGATTCTTTCTCTCCAGTGGGAAAACTGAGGGTTTTTTAATTAACTTGATTTATTTTGTTTGCTGGGTAACGTAGTTTTATTACAGAAGGCCTGGTCAAAGAAATGCATCTTGGGCTTAGAACAGAAAGTGATTAGCTCCTGTAGGAATATATTCCACAGCTGGGGACTAACCCTAGGGAAAGCTCAGTGTCCTGCACGAATGGGCTCTCCCCTTGCAGTTGACAGCTCCATTGTGCCAGAGGAGTGGAGATGTTGACCGTGGGCCTCGTCCCAGAGCTTCAAGCGATTGTTCACATAGCTTGGGCCTATGCTGTTGAGTGCCTTGGAGATTAGCACTGAGATCTTGAACTTGACTGTCTATAGGAAACAAGTGCTTAGGGCCGAGCACAGGTGTGATGTGCTCATCATGCAGGTGTTGCTGAGGAGCTTTGTTTAGTATTTGCTGGAGTTTCCTAAGGGCTAATGGCTTCCTGCCCAGGTACATTGTATTGTTGTGATCCAGCAGAGAGTTGCATATCCCCAAGACAGGTCCTTGTTCATCAGGGCGGGATGGAGTCTTCTTGCCAACTGGCAATGGTAGAATGCAAGAGCTTAGCGTCCGCAAGGAATCCAGTCACACTCCTAAACTATGGACTGACTTACCCAATGGTGGGTGGGTGCCTTCGGCCACAGGAGACTGCAGCAGGCTACAAGCTCTTCAGTGTCCTCAAGCTCCTCAAAGGATGGTCATTTGGGACTAGAGCCAAGGTCGGGGAGGAAGACCTGTTTTGGTAGCTGTGTTTAGTATGAGCCTGCAATGAGAGAGGAAGGAGTAAACAAGATGGGAGAGGAGGCAGCGGCTCTGGCTGAGCATCGGCTATCTAAGAGGCAGTGTGATCTGGGGGCTAGGAATGATTAAATTGCCACATATTTGCAGGGGGGAAAGGAAGTGCAGGCCTGTTATTTACCAGGCTGCACGTGGAAATGGACTGTATAGGTAAGGGATGCAAGGAGAATATGGGCTACCATGCAAACTGCAGACACACACAACTAAAATTAATCAATTTAAAGTTTTATTGGGGACAGTTACAAGGGGTAAGGGAGCAGCGTATGATTAGCTAATAGAGTTAACAAAACCTAAAACACACAATGACTAAAATATCTACTAACAATATTTATAAACAAAGATGCAGCATTTAGTACTAATTGATACTTACAAATACAAACCAACGCATAACGACCAGCAAACGTAGAAACCCTGTTTGAAACACGTGAGCTGAGAGAGAGGCTTCGAAGTGATCAGGCTCGGTTACGGGATACACAGGATTCGTTTTTCTTTCTCCTCTCCCTGCCTGCACATGGCAGGCCGGCCTAAAGTACCTACTATGACATCATAGAAGTGTCATGGGGACGGGGGCCAAAACCTGTGTGTGTTCGTTTCTGATTGGCACAAGCAAAGTTTACACCAAGTAGGGGAGCAGGTGCCTAAAAGTCTGGCTTCGCCCCCAAAGGGTGAGGAAATGCGTATTGTTTTAGAATGCGTTCAACACTGAATGACAAAAGAAGAGGCCAGGGCAATACCGGTATAGGCAAGTTCTACAGGATGCAGACAGGAACTCATCTTAACAGTAGCTGTGTTTTGTATGAGCCTGCAATGAGGAAGGAGTAAACAAGATGGGAGACGAGGCAGCGGCTCTGGCTGAGCATCGGCTATCTAAGAGGCCATGTGATCTGGGAGCTAGGAATGATTGGAGACCTAGGCTCTATTTCCAGCTCTACCACCAGCCTGCTGTATGACCTGGGACACGTCCTTTCCCACATCTGTTTCCCCTCCCACCTTTGGTCCGTCTTATCTAGCTATTCAGTGCAGGGACCATCTCTTACTAAACAGTGGCACCTAAAGATCACAGCCAATAGCGTCTGGCCAGGCAGAAGGCGGCTACTCTTAGAAATCTGGAGGAAGAGCTAGCCAGATTTGAACGTAACCTAGAGGTGCAACACAATTGTGAGGGAGATAGAGGGAGTATATTCCTCCTCACCCCCTCATTCTCTCTTCCATAGCCTGTTGTGAAGCTGCATCCAGCTCTTCCGCCATGTCGTAGGTGACTGCACCTTTGCTACTAACGATGACTATTGAAAAGTCTTGCGGGCAGTGGAGAAGAGACGGAGGATTTGGGGAAGAGCAGCTGTGCTGATACTAAATGAGTGAGTGTGGTACTTACAAATGATGGAAGTTAGAGCTACTGTTCAGGAGGTAATGAAACCTGCTATGTGCACTCCCCTAAATAGCTCTGTAACAGACCAGTGAGCAGCAGGAACCTTTTTCTGGAGGATGATTAAGCTGGTTCCAGTTCCTGACACGGTGACTGGACAGCATGAAGCATTAGAATCACAGGACTGGAAGGGACCTCGAGAGCTCGTCTAATCCAGTCCCCTGCACTCAAGGCAGGACTAAGTATTATCTAGATTGTCCCTGGCAGGTGTTTGTCTAACCTGCTCTTAAAAATCCCCAATGATGGAGATTCCACAACGTCCCTAGGCAATTTATTCCAGTGCTAAACAACCCAGACAGGAATTTTTTCCTAATGTCCAACCTAAATCTCCCTTGCTGCAATTTAAGCCCATTGCTGCTTCTCCTATCCTCAGAGGTTTTTAGTGTGTGGGCATAATGGGTGGAAACTAGCGAAGTATTCCACAGCTATGTGAAGTGACCACTCGACTCGGAGTATAGAAACATTGCTCGGGCATGCAGGAGTGAAATCAGGAAGGCCAAATCTCACACTTGGAATTGCAGCTAGCAAGAGATGTTAAGAGTAACAAGAAGGGTTTCTTCAGGTATGTTAGCAACAAGAAGAAAGTCAAGGAAAGTGTGGGCCCCTTACTGAATGAGGGAGGCAACCTAGTGACAGAGGATGTGGAAAAAGCTAATGTACTCAATGATTTTTTTGCCTCTGTCTTCACAAACAAGGTCACCTCCCAGACTGCTGCACTGGGCAGCACAGTATGGGGAGGAGGTGACCAGCCTTCTGTGGAGAAAGTCCCAAACCACTTCTATCTAGAAAGACTGGATGAGCACAAGTCCATGGGGCTGGATGCACTGCATCCAAGGGTGCCAAAGGAGTTGGCGGATGTGATTGCAGAGCCATTGGCCATTATCTTTGAAAACTCCTTGCGATCAGGGGAGGTCCCGGATGACTCGAAAAAAGCTAATGTAGTGCCCATTTTTAAAAAAAGGAAGACGGAGGCAGGAGTGGCACCAGAGTTTCTGGTGCCCTAGGCAGAATTCGAGGGGCGGCATTTTGTGCGCTACCCATGGGGCACACGGGAGCTTCTGGTTCCACTCCCATCGCGCCACCAAAGATGGACCCTCTGCCGAAATGCCGCAGGCGACAGTGGCAGTCATTAAGCTGCTCAACTGCATGCCGCTGTTTTCCATGGTGCGTCAGCAGCAGGTCCTTCTTCGGTGGCGCGACGGGAGCGGAACTGGAAGCTCCCGTGCGCCCCGTGGGGAGTGCACAAAATGCTGCCCCCTGAATCCTGGTGCCCTAGGTGACCATCTAGGGTCGCCTAATGGAAGCGCCAGCCCTGGAAGGAGGATGTGGGGAACTAAAGGCCAGTCAGCCTCACCTCAGTCCCTGGAAAAATCCTGGAGCAGGTTCTCAAGGACTCAATTCTGAAGCACTTAGAGGAGAGAAAAGTGATCAAGAACAGTCAGCATGGATTCACCAAGGGCAAGTCATGCCTGACTAACTTAATTGCCTTCTATGAGGAGATAACCGGCTCTGTGGATGAGGGGAAAGCAGTGGATGTGTTATTCCTTGTCTTTAGCAAAGCTTTTGATACAGTCTCCCACTGTATTCTTGTCAGCAAGTTAAAGTAGTATGGGCTGGCTGAATGGACTATACAATGGATAGAAAGCTGGCTAGATCGTTGGGCTCCATGGGTAGTGATCAACAGCTCCATGTCTAGTTGGCAGCCGGTTTCAAGCGAAGCACCCCCACGGTCAGTCCTGGGGCCAGTTTTGTTCAATATCTTCATTAATGATCTGGAGAATGGCGTGGACTGCACCCTACAGCAAGTTTGCAGATGACACTAAACCTGGAGAAGTGGTAGATACGCTGGAGGGTAGGGATAGGATATAGAGGGACCGAGACAAATGAGAGGATTAGGCCAAAAGAAACCTGATGAGGTTCAACACGGACAAGTGCAGAGTCCTGCACTTAGGATGGAAGAATCCCATTCACTGCTACAGACTAGGGACCGAATGGCTAGGCAGCAGTTCTGCAGAAAAGGACCTAGGGGTTACAGTGGATGAGAACCCAGATATGAGTCAACAATGTGCTCTTGTTGCCAAGAAGGCTAACAGCATTTTGGGCTGTATACATAGGGGCACTGCCAACATATCGAGGGACATGATCATTCCCCTCTATTCGAGATTGGTGAGGCCTCATCTGGAGTACTGTGTCCAGTTTTGGGCCCCACGCTACAAGAAGAATGTGAACAAATTGGAAAGAGTCCAGTGGAGGGCAACCAAAATGATTAGGGGGCTGAAGCACATAGGAGACTGAGGGAACTGGGATTGTTTAGTCTGCAGAGGAGAAGAATGAGGGGGTATTTGATAGCTGCTTTCAACTACCTGAAGGGGGTTCCAAAGAGGATGGAGCTCAGAGCTGTTCTCAGTGGTGGCAGATTACAGAACAAGGAGCAATGGTCTCAAGTTGCAGTGGGGGAGGTCTAGGTTGGATATTAGGAAACACCATTTCACTAAGAGGGTGGTAAAGCACTGGAATGGGTTACCTAGGGAGGTGGTGGAATTTCCTTCCTTAGAGGTTTTTAAGGCCCAGCTTGACAAAGCCCTGGCTGGGATGATTTAGTTGGGGATTGATTCTGCTTTGAGTAGGAGATGGGACTAGATACCTCCTGAGTTCCCTTCCAACCCTGATATTCTATGACTCACCTGGGGTCTACCCAAGCCACAGCCTTTCATCTTACTTCCTGGGGCCTTGGGCTGAACAGGAAAGCAGTAATGGGATGTTGATAGTGGGCAGTAAGCTCGTTTGCTCGATGAGGGGGAAGCAGTAGCGTGACAGGGAAAAGCCAGAATAGTTCAGGGCTCTGTTCTCAGAAGGATTGCACCAGGCTCCCCATCCCTCTTTCATGACATTCTAATTGCACCTAGAACGCCCCCTGTTTTCTCTTGGTTTCTTCTTACTGGAAGCCAGTCGGGGTCTGGAAAAGGAAGATAAGGCTGGATAAGAGGCGGGAGCAACTGACTTTCAAAGAATGGAATTTAAATTGCAGTGGAGCTAATCAAGGGGAGAACAAATATAAATATTTGTAGTGTATAAAAACCAGCTGTGGAGAGGAACTGCAGGGCATGGAACTGGAAATGAAAATGAGTAACAGGAAACTTAGAGTCCACAATGGAAAGCATGTGAGTGGCGACATCGTGGAATATCTCCCCTGGGAAATGGTGGAAGCCCTAGTGCAGCAGGGCCTGGACAATCCCCTGGAGAACACACTGCAGAGAGTGAGGGAGATGGGGTGTCTCAATAGAGAGAGACAGAATTTATCCCCTGCCAACTCTACACCAGCAATAGACCCGGTTCGTGTCAGGACCAAATTCCTGTGGAGAGGCCCCAGCTGCTGTGCCTCTGCTGTGACATTAAGCACTTACAACTTCCTTTCTTTCCACTCTCTTGTGCAAGCAGAAGCAAATCCAAAATACAGGCACATGTGCCACTCATCTTCGCTCCCAGTAGTCGGTATACATGGTAAGCCTCGTGACCCCCTAGAGATATTATCCTCCTCTTACAGATGGGGATGGATGTTTGCCATGGCAGAGTTGAGAAAAGAAGGCAGGAGCCCAGATTCCCAGCCCCCAGCTCTAGGGCAGGGATCTCAGTCACTCTTTCCACTAGGACCTGCAAGGCAGCAGCTGATGGTGATGACAGAAAGGGGAGGTGGAAAGGACCAGTTGGGTCACCTGCTTCCATTCCCCATATAGGATTGTTCCCTGCATTCTGTTTTAAGTGCTTAGAGCAGAGGTCCCCAGACTATGGGGTGTGCCCCCCTAGGGGCCCCATCCCCAGCTTCCCACCCAGCCCTGGGCCCCCTTGCCCCTCTCCCCATCCCTGAAAGTCACAGCCACACTCCTAGCCCTGGTTCCAGGGGGGCATGGACAGGGGGAGGGGCAGCATACCCCTCAAAAGGGCTAGATAGTCTGTTCGAGCAATGGCACTTCAGGGTGTTTGATGTTTCTGATATTAGTCCTGTATTTCCCATTGCTGGGCTAGTTCTCTCTCTTTGAACCAGACTAAACCCTTCCCCTCCCCCTGTAATACTTAGTATTTGTGTAACTGCCCTTACTCAAAATTTATCCAAGTTGTAAATATTTCCTGTAGGAGGTTCGACTGCACTAACAACTTAGCCCTGTCCCGTATCGGTGAAGTAGATGTTCAGTGGTGCAGCCAGCTGCCAGATCACCTGACGAAGTTCGTGGGGTTTCACCATCCACTGGGAGTGTTTCCAGTGGGTTTCTGCAGCGAGCGATGCCACTCCTGACCCTGCTCGGTATTTTCCTCAACAAGCTGGAAGTGCATCTAAAATCGCTGTTGATAAAACTCGCAGCAGCTAGAGGCTGGCACAGCGGTAAATACTGGGGATAGGGCAGCATGCAGAGGAATCTAAAAACAGAAGAACGGCCACATCCAGTCAGACCAAAGGTCCATCTAGCCCAGTGTCCTGTTTTGCAACAGTGGCCAGTGCCAGGTGCCCCAGTGGGAATGAACAGATCAGGTCATCACCAACTGATCCATCCCCTGTCACTCATTCCCAGCTTCTGCCAGTCAGAGGTTTAGGGACAGTCTCTTTGAGATCTTAAGCTTAGTGTCAAGTATCAGAGGGGTAGCCGTGTTAGTCTGGATCTGTAAAGCAGCAGAGAATCCTGTGGTACCTTATAGACTAACAGACGTTTTGGAGCATGAGCTTTCGTGGGTGAATACCCACATTGTCAGATGCATGTGAGCTTAGTGTGCGTGTTTTGCTTTATGTGCTTCGGTTATTTGTCATTTACAATCTCTTAAAATTTACTAGTTCCGCACAATTGGGGGCTTTTCCTGGAGCCTGCTTCTGGGCAGGACTCGAGAGAGGCTGCACCTGTGTCTGGTTTCAGCATGTGCCCCACTGCTTTCTAGTGCCGAATGAGTCAGCAGTTCTCTTACCAGCAGGCAGTGCAGGGACAGGAGGCAATGAGCCCACAGCGCTGCCCATGTAACGTGAACATGCTCCTCAGCGCCCCGCTGCTGCAACGCTCTGCCTCTGCCCGGCAATGTCCCGTACTGGGCCAGTGGGGGAGTTCCCACACCGTTCCGTCCGTCCTAACCCACTGCCCCTGCCTTTGTTGGGCTGGGGTCCCTCTATGCACCACGGCTGATCCCCTGTGATCGTGGCTTACCCTGCTAGTCTGGCCCTGGGCTCCTGACGTACACAGGGTGCCCTCGCCGCCCCGTGATCCTGGCCCATGCCTTGACCCGCCAGCCCGGCCCTGGGCTCCCGACGCACATGTGGTGGCGGCAGTGCCGCTCCGCAATCCCGGCCCACCCTGCTAGTCTGGCCCTGAGCTCTTTGGAGCCAGTTCACCTGATTTAATTTTTTTAAATTACACCTCCAACTATGTATGGTTGGAAATAAAGAGTTCTGCCTTTCCCCCCATGTAACCCGGGCAGTGTTGTCTGCTGCCAGCCTGAAACACCACTTGTGAGAAGTGTGCGCTATCTTCTTGCCTGTCACTGGAACGTTGACCCTGAAACTAATAATGACTCCCCTCTCCCCATGGTTAACTGTGTCACTGCTGCATGTTTTAGCAGAACCATCCAGCTCCATGGACTGAGCCAGTAAGCCCAAGATGTTTCTATGCATTTTGCTTCACTGCCCAAAATGCCACCTCCTCCCTTTCCCGACAACTGCTCTGATGGCAATGCTGTGCTTTCAGTGGATGGCAGGGACGGCGTAAAATCAGTAACCCTGACTATGAAATGAACAGACACATGGGCCTGACCAGATATCCTCCCTTGTATTTAACCCAGTATAAGCCCTTCTCTTGGGGAGGTTTGGGGGGAGTTAGCAGGTGGGTGGGTCTCAGGAAGATGAGGGGTATCAGCAGTATGATTGCGCTTTATAAATATATGGGCAGGATAAATATCAGGGAGGGAGAGGAATTATTTAAGCTCAGTACCAAAGTGGACATAAGAACAAATGAATATAAACTGGACACTAGGAAGTTTAGACTTGAAATTAGATGAAGGTTTCTAACCAGGGCCATCCTTAGGATTTATGGGGCCCTAAGCAGTGTTATTAAACTGGTGCCCCTATGCCCAATGGCAGCCCAAGGTCACAGGCCGGTGGGGGAGGGGGAGGAGGGACGAGACAGCAAAGGATAATGAGATGCCCGGCCTGCCTCACTGTGGCGGAGAGTCACAGTTCCCCGCAGAGACCCCCATACCCTCTCCCTCATGCAGAATGGACATGAAGAAGGTACCTAATGAAAAGCACTAAAACTTGGGAATAAAAATGTCGTCACAGGACTATGGTTTGATTGCCTGAAGTTTGTCAGAGATTTGGGTTCGTCCAGAGCTACCGCCGATGTACGGGAGTAGGGATGAGTTCTTCAGGGATCGATAATATTGTATCTCATCTAGACGAGTATACGATACCCGAATGCACTTCCCCGTTGATCCGAACTCCACGGACATCACGGCCGGTAGTGGAGTCGATGGGAGCTGCGGATTGTCGTCTGCGTCGGAGGATGGGAGTAAGTCGGATAAGATCCTTCGTAGCTAATAGTTGGCGTATTTACAGCGACAACCCCTGCCCGCTGTAACGAACAGGGTTATTATGCAAACGTTCGTAGTAAGGATGAGTCAGTTAGTCCTGCTGAATACAACCATTTACATGTAATGGATTACATGTCTGCCCTACCTAATTTTACATTTCTTAAGCCAGATTATTCTCTAAGATGAATTTATATGATTTTAAATGTACGTCAAACCTTTAAGCCAACATCAGATTTACTACTATAATTAACCTCATTGTAAAAAGCATTATATTAAATTAATCAGAGGGCTTAGTAGTGTTCTAACAGATGTTCATATCTGCTTTTAGAAAGGCAAACAGTAATGTTACTTGTTCTGATTCTCCAGCAGATAGGACATTTATGAAAATTTCACCAACTTTAAAAAAATGTTTTCCAAAGATTTAGTATAACAGGATTTTATGTCTTACTAAGGTATGATTTTGCTGGAGGGTTCTTTAAACTAGTTCAACGATGTCAGATAAAGAAAGGGAACTCTTTGTCCAGCTATCTGGAGGGAAGGACTGTTGTCCCTTTAAGGGCTCTGTCCGTCGGGATTGGGGGGACGGCGGTGAAGGATGGACAGAAAGGCCAGGGAGACTGAAGCATTTTTTTTTACAACTATAGTAATTAAATGTGTATTTAGATAAGGGAGGTCTTCTGAAGGATTTATTTAAAAAACATTATCTTGAAGACCAAACATTTAGGCTAAAGATGATTGTGCATCTAAGTCTATGCAAGCATTTTTAGAGATGTGATTTTATAATCTTCACAAGCTCACTAATGAAATATTTTTAAAGCAAATTTTAAACTAAGGTCCTGTAGACTGACATGTTCTGTGTAAATATCACATTAATTGCACATTGTTTTTGTCAGTAAAGTAGAAACTAACAGTATTAAAATTTATTTGGGCATAAGCTTTCGTGGGCATTCTGATGAGTGGGTTATAGCCCCGAAAGCTTTGCCCAAATAATTTGTTAGTCTTAGAGTGCCACCAAGGACAGCTAACAGGACTACCACTCTGAAACCTGTTCGTATAATACTGGGGGTTGGCAAATGCCTGTTAAATGGCTTCACTACCCTTGAATGGCTCTTAACAGTTTCAATGTTGTGCTAATAGTCTGGCAGCGTGGACGGGCTTTTTCACTCTTAGCTATAGATTCCTCTCAGGGAAGACTCACCAGGCTTGCAGCCAGCATCTGTGGGAGCTGCAGAAGGGTCAGAACAGGGATAGGAAAACAAGTGCATGGACACTAAGACCCGTGGTGCCCCAAATTTTCAGGTGCCTACGCAGCTGCCTATGTTGCCTATGCCTAAGGACGGCCCTGTTTCTAACCATCAGAGGGTGATGGTCTGGAACAGCCTTCCAGAGGGAGCAGTGGGGGGAAAAAGACATATCTGGCTTCAGACTAGCTTGATAAGTTTATGGAGGGGATGGGTATGATGGATAGCCTAATTTTTAATGATCTCTGATTATCAGCTGGTAATATTCCCAATGGTCTGTGATGGGATGTTGGGGTGGGATTCGAGTTACTACAGAGAATTCTTTCCTGGGTGCTGGCTGGTGAGTCTTGCCCACGTGCTCAGGGTTAGCTGATCGCCATATTTGGGATCGGGAAGGTTTCTCCTCGCGGGGCGATGGTGAGAGCCTGGAGGTTTTTTCACTTCCTCTGCAGCGTGGGGCGTGGTCAATTGCTGGAGATTCTCTGCACCTTGGAGGTTCAAACCACGATTGAGGAACTTCAGTAGCTCTCGACGTAGGTCAGGGGTTGTTACAGGAGTGGTGGGTGATGTTCTGTGGCACTGGTTGTGCAGGAGGTCAGACTAGTGATCATAATGGTCCTCTGACTTTAAGTCTCTGTGAGATCTATGAGCTGGGTGAGATGGGCCTCAGGGGCATCAGCAGCAGGGTGGGGCAGTGTCTCAGGAAGTGGTTGGGAGGAACGCAGCCAGAGGCACGTGGTTGGAAGTTGGGGGTCAGCAGTGGGGAGGGGTGCTTGGGATGAGGAGTCAGCAGCCAGGGGATGGGTTCAGGGAAATGTGTGGGGGGGGGGGGGTCGCAGCGGAGCATGTCTCAAGACGAGTGGGGTGTCAGCCCGCAAGAGGGTGGGTCTTGGGGTGATTTGGGTGGGGGGTGTCAACAGCCGCAGAGGGTGGGTCTTGGGGTGATTTGGGTGGGGGGTGTCGGCATCCAGAGGAGTTTGTCTCAGGGCTGGGGGTGGGGGGGGTCAGCACCTGGAGGTGGGGGTTTCAGGGAGATGAGGGGTGGTCAGCTACTGGGCCATTAGGTCTTGGGGGCCAGGTGTCATACTGCTGTGTGGGGATTGTGGCAAAGGTGATCAGGGAACTCGCGCGCGCGCACACACCCACACACACACACACACACACCATATATGATTCCCCCCCCCTTCCTCCCCCGCCCCCCCACCGCTCTAGGAGTGGCTGGGGACATCCCCCTGCTGAGTGAGCCACAGGATAAATACTTCCTCCACGAGCGGCTCCGGGCAGACAGCCCAGCCTGGCAGGATGGACACAGCCACAGCCCGCAGACGCCCAGGTAAAGAGCAGCTGCTCACACTTGGGGGGAGGGGGGTGGATGGGGGGGCACCTAGTATGTTTCCCTTCAAGGCAGCTTTTTTTGTCAGCCTGCCACAAAGAGGCTGATTTGCTGGGGGCTCCATTCTTGGGACCCCCCCACAACATGATATGTTCTTGGGGGGGGGGGGGATCCCCAGAACAGAGCCCACACACACACACACACACACACACACACACACACACAAAACCCCTCACTGGCTTTAACGGGTTGGTGACATCCTGTCTTGCTGCCAGGCAGGCTGGGACGGGCGCTGTTGGGGTTGGACTGGGGAGCTGGTGGGTCAGTTCCAGCCAGCACCGCCTTTGCCACGGCGCTTAATTGCTTGTGGGGGTCAGTGCAGTGGTTGCACTCGATCTGTACGCTATGGTCCCTGCCCCCCAGAGCTTCCAAGCAAAACCAAGAGCAGTGAGAGGGAAAACTGAGGCCCCGAGGGGCAGTGAGTGGGAATAGACCCCTGGCTGCCAGCCCAGTGCTCTAGCCGTGCTGCAGCTCCCAGCTTGCCATGCCTCAGTTTCCCTATGTGTGAGATGGGGGAATCACAGGTGGTCAGTGACTGTGCTCAGATGGGGGAGCCAGGGACAGCAGAGAAATCTTATAGCGCCAAACTCCTCTGAAGGGCAGAAGCGAAGGGGCAGGGGGATGTGTTCCCAGCCCTGCCCCTTGCTCCTGCAGTTTGGGTTGGGGGGACAGGCTCAACAGTGAGGCCTTCAAGGGGATCTCTTCCATCCTCTGCCCTGCACGCGGCCCATGCGTGAGGAACAACAGCCATGAAGGTATGGGGGGAGGGGGGGGGTGTCGGGGCGGGGAGGCCAGTGGCTGCTTTGGTTACATGGGTGCAGAGCTTCCAAGGGATTCGGCTGCCAAGCTGCCATTGAGTTCAGTCCTTTGGGGGTCTGGGCCCTCGCAGCCCGTCCTGTGTCTGGAGGGTAAGAGGCCGGGGCAGTGCTGGGACGGAGCCTGGAGGGTGAGGCAGAGGAAAGGAGCGGCAGGGTGAATGCAGGGCTGGGGGCTTAGGGTATTTAGCAAGCTGAGCCCTGGCCACAAAGCATGGAGCCCCCTGTTGTATCATTACCCCATTGTACAGATTGGGGAAACTGAGGAATAGTGAGGGGAAGGGTCACACAGCAACAGAGGCAGGATGAGAACCCAGGCCACCCTCCCATAGAAACAGGCTAAGCCCCCCTGCCTCTAGGTGGGGCACTGTGGCTTGGAGCACCCCATGGGCAGGGCGGGCTGCTCCCATTCCCCACCCCAGCCCAGCCCTGCTAATGCTGCCTTCTCTTGTGCTCCCAGGTGTGATGGGAGCTGTTCCCTGGCTCCCTCTAGTCCTCCTTTGCGGCTGCAGCCACTTCCAGAGCTCAGGTAAGGCGAGGGCGGCCGGACAGCGTAGGGTCCTTGTGTTTGTGAACGTGTGGGACAAACAGCTCTGTCCCCGTTCCGGTGTAGTGGGGTGGGGACAGACGGACGGTGTGAGATCTCCGTGTGCTGCAACTCTGCCAAGGTCTCCAGGCCCCTGCACATGCTGTTCTCCCCCCTACTGGAGCTGTTAACCTATTTGACTTCTCCATCACCTGGAGGCTAATCGAGGCGCTCTGCTCCCTCCATGAGCCACACATTACTGGGCTCGTGCAGGGGGGTTGGGTGAGCTCTATGGCCTGTGCCAGCCAGGATGGAGAGGGGCAGGCTAGATGAGCAGAACTGGTGCCTTCTGGCCTTAAATTCCCATCAATAATCTGCTGCAGTGAGTTCTGCAGGTTAAAAGTACCTGCTGTGCCAACACTTGACAAGTGGGGGCTTCAGGGACCAGCTCATTGGCTTTAAAAGGAAGGGTTCAGCTCCCCCTCCCCCCCCAAGTTTGTCCATATTCCTGTCCCCCGGCAATGGTCATCATTTCTGAGCTCTGTTCTTGCTGTGAGGTGGGCTGGGGTCCCTGAAATGTGTATGGCAGCCACCAGCCTGAGGCCTGGCTGGGAGCCTGGACTTGGGGGCTCTACTGCTGCATCTGCCAGATTTACTCTATCACCACCTGGTCACCTGACAGCTCCATGCCTCAGTTTCCCCATGTCTAGCAAGTGCTCTGCCTTCCTCTGTGTTGTTTGTGCACTGCCTAGGTGCCAGTCTGTGCCCCAAGGAACCGCCCCCCACTGCCTTTCACCAAACGCTTCTGCTTTCAGATGCAGCTTCCAGCCTGCGCCCACAGCTCATTACGCCCCTGAAGCCTGTGAAAAGTCCCACTCTAGGTAATTGACGTTCTCTGTCCAGCTATGCACTGTGGGCACTGGGCGGGCATGGGGGAGAAATCGATCACAGCAGGTCGGGGTAGCACACATGGCCCTACACAGGGGACCAGCAGCCCTGACTCCCATTCACACACCAGACACTCTGCATCTGTAGCAATTCAACAGGGCCCAGCCGCATGCAGGCCCTGCCAGACTAAAGCAGAGACGCCTGGCTTGAGCGGCGCGAGGGTGTCCAGGCCCTGAGTGTGTCCAGCCCCCGGGGGCTCTGGGATTTCCAAGAGGGCTGGCATTCCCTCCACCAGTGGGGCCCACCCCATGGGGATGCAGTTCCCATGGTGATGTTCCCCTGGCGGGGGGGGGGGGGTGTTGTCCTACTGCTGCCAGGGGACCCCAGAGCCAGGCCCTGATGGGGACATGCCCTTGCCTTGGCCCCTGACGTCGCAGCTTCCTGTCGCTTCACCTCCTTGTCCAGGGAAACGCTTCAGTGTCAACTGCCAGGCTCAGAGCCCCTTCCCGAGGATGACCCTCATCTACTGGCTGGCAAACAGCTCCTTCGTGGAGGACCGATACCCAGACGAGGCAGTGAGCGAAGGGGACGTCGTGTGAGTAAATACCCCCAGATGGGGGGGAGCTGGTCCCCCGTGCCTGCTGACCTGCCCTGCTCCCAGCGTGGAGAGCCCGACAGCACAGGGAGAGCCTGCAGCGGGGCTGGCTCGGGGGCCTGGCCCTGGATCCAGCCCCTTCCCCCAGGAGCTCACCCCTTTGGCTCCAGGGCTCTGAGCAGTGGTAGTTTGGGGAGGGAGAAGCTCAGGCCAGGACTTGGGACCCGCCCACTGGAGCTAAAGGAGAAGTGTTTGGGCCCAGCGGCGCTGAGTCCCTGTGGGTCACAGCAAGGAGGGGTGGCTCAGCTGCAACTCAGAGCCTTGGTGCAGTGCCGTGAGCCTGGCTTCACCCCCTCGCTCCTCTGCAAACATGCCCTGGGAGCTGTCCATGCAGCTGTTTCTGGGGTGGGGGGACTGTTTGGGCCCATGCCAGCTCTCTGGTATCCTCGCTGACACCCAGTCAAGCACTGCAGCCAGCTCAGCAGCCCTGCCTCTTCCCTCACAGAACGGAGCCCAGGGGCACCAAGGTCCTCCTGACCCGGGAGCTGCTCTTCCGCTCCTTCTCCCGGCGGGACTGGAGCACCTCGTTCCTGTGCATGGTGAGGAACCCAGCCGGGCTGGAAAAGGGACTGGTCCACTGGGACCCTGAGCCACCAGCCCAGATCTCCGAGCCACAGCAGGAGACAAGGCAGGACATCCAGACCCTGACGAGCACCCCCACCATGGACTGGTGAGAGCCCATAATGGCTATGGGGAGGAGGGTGTGGGCACAGGCCAGCCCCAGTGCAAAGCCTCGAACAAGGTCACTCACTAACTGCTCAAAAGCAAAGGAAGCTGCCAGGGGATAAGAGGGAAGGATCTCTCCTGGGTCAGTGACTGGTTAAAAGGCAGGAAACAAAGGGTAGAAATAAAGGGTCAGTTTTCAGAATGGAGAGAGGTAAATAGTGGTGTCCCCGAGGGGTCTGTTCTGGGCCCAGTCCTATTCAAGATAGACATAAATGATCTGGAAAAAGGGTGAACAGCGAGGGGGCCAAATCTGGAGATGATACAAAACTACTCAACACAGTTAAGTCCCAGGCAGGCTGCAAAGAGCTACAAAAGGATCTCGCAAAGCTGGGTGACTGGGCAACAAAATGGCAGATGAAACTGAATGTTGATAAATGCAACGTATCAGAGGGGTAGCCGTGTTAGTCTGGATCTGTAAAAGCAGCAGGGAATCCTGTGGCACCTTATAGACTAACAGACGTTTTGGAGCATGAGCTTTCGTGGGTGAATACCCACGTCGTTGGATGCATCCGATGAAGTGGGTATTCACCCACGAAAGCTCATGCTCCGATAAATGCAAAGTAATGCACATTGGAAAACATAATCCCATTTAATTACGGGGTCTAACTGAACTGTTACCACTCAAGAAAGAGATCGTGGAGTCATTGTGGGTAGTTCTCTGACATCATCCACTCAATGTGCAGCCGCAGTCAAAAAAGCGAACAGAATGTTGGGAATCATTAAGAAAGGGATAGATAGATAGTAAGACAGAAAATATCATGTTGCCTCCGTATAAATCCATGGTATGTCCACATCTTGAATACTGCGTGCAGATGTGGTCGCCCCATCTCAAAAAAGATATATTGGAATTGGAAAAGGTTCCGAAAAGGACAACAAAAATGCTTAGGGGCATGGAACAGCTTCCATATGAGATTACTAAGACTGAGACTTTTCAGGTTGGAAAAGAGACAGCTAAGGCGGGATATGATAGAGGTTGATAAAATCATGACAAGCATGGAAACAGGAAATCAGGAAGTGTGATTTACTCCTTCTCATAACACAAGAACTAGGGGTCACCAAATGAAATTAATAGGCAGCAGGTTTAAAACAAACAAAAAGAAGTAGTTCTTAACACAATGCACAGTCAGCCTGTGGAACTCCTTGCCGGAGGATGTTGTGAAGGCCAAGACCATAACAGGGTTCAAAAAAGAACTAGAGAAGTTCACGGAGGACAGGTCCATCAATGGCTGTTGGTCAGGATGGGCAGGGATGGTGTCCCAGCCTGTTTGCCAGAAGCCGGAAATGAGTGACAAGGGATGGATCACTTGGTGATGACCTGTTCTGTTCATTCCCTCTGGGGCACCTGGCACTGGCCACCGTCAGCAGACAGGACACTGGGCTAGATGCACCTTTGGTCTGACCCAGTCTGGCCATTCTTATGTTCTTAAGGGGTTGGAGGCACCAAGGCCCAGCCCCCGCTGCAGTCTCAGCTGTACAGCACTTTCCCAGAGGTAGGGTAGGAGCTGTCCCATGCTCAGGGTCGGGGCTGCCACTGCCCCTGGAGCCCCACCCCTTCTCTTCGCTGTGAGTAGGGGGAGAGCTCCTGGGTTCCACCCCAGTGACAGCTGCAAGGGGCTGGCTCAGAGTGTAGGGAATCAGCCTGCACCCCCAGAGCTGCTGGAGCCCCGAGGGAGGCAATCCCTGCATGGGGCCCCAGCTGTGTGGAAATAGCAGACATCTGCCAGCTTGGCACTAACCACACTTTGGCTTTCCCCAGGGCCAAGAGCACGGACTGAGCGCGGGGAGAGCAGCGCCGGCCCCCGAGAGGCATCGATATTGTACCCATGGCTGCCAAGCTCCACTTCCCTGGCAAAGCCCTGCCAGCCTCCCTCCACGGCCCAGCTGCCTTCCCCTGCCCCTTCTGTTTCCCCTGTGTCTGCTTGGAGCCCCACCCCAAACACACTGCACTGGTGAGGGAGGCTCCCATAGGACTTGCCCTTGGGTCACGGCCTGGGAAAGGCCCACGTCTTCTACCCACCCCCATCCCTCTTCCACTGCTCTGGCAGGGTCATTCTCGGCCCTAGTGACCAAAGCCACCCCCTGCTGCCAGCCCAGCCTATGAGTGAAGAGCAGGGTCCCTTCAACAGCTGCCAGCAGTGCCCTGCCTGTTACATGCCTGGGGGCAGCACCAGCTTGGGGCAGGGGCTGGGAGACCAGCACCCCCTGGCCTGTGGCTGCCAGCTCTCTTCCCACGTCACACAGCATCTATTAAATAAACAGACAACACTCTGCACGGGCTGCGCCACTTTCTTGTAGCCATCTCAGCCACAGTCGTGGAGGGAGAGGCAGAGGGGAGTGGCCTTGTGGGTCAGGGCAGAGCCAGAGTGGGCTGAACACTTGCAGAACAGCAAGGGCAGAAGGGCAATTGGGGGGGTGGGGCAGGAGGTGTCAGAGGGGGAAGAGGACCAGCTTGAACAGGACAGAAGGGGAAGTTAACGGAGCGAGCCAGAGGGCAGCTCCAGGACAATGCCATGGGCAGGGGGAGGCCAGAGGGAAGGGTGCAGGAGGAGGCAGCTGCAGCTGGATGAGAAGCCAGTAGAGAAGCAGCAGGCCTGAGACTCAGGTGAGGGACACCAGGATAGGTGCTGGTGTCTGGGTGCGATGAGGAGGGGAGACAGGCTGGAGAGGAGGGAGGTGCGTGGGATGGTAGGAGAAGACACAGGCTGCTGACATGCAGAAGCAGCTCGCTCCATGGAGGGGGTTGTGTGCCCCCCACTCACGTGCCAGTAGCAGGGCTCACGCAGTGCATGCCCAGCAGACTGCAGCCCTCCGCGCGGGAGAAGCTGCTGCAGGTTCCAGCAGGCGACGCTGTAGCAGAGAGCAGCCAGCCGGCCGCGGGGCTCTGGCCTATTCCTGCTGGGTTTGGGCCTGCACCGGTGGCTCTCTGGGCCTGCCCGGCCTCAGTCAGGGGCTGCTCTGAGGGCAGGAACTCACTCCACACAAAACGAGGCCTCGGAAGCAGCCGCCAGGAGAAAAATACAGTTTATTTACAAGTAGAAAGGGTTTAAAAATGACACATTTCACGGACATCGAGACAGCCTCAGCTGAGCGCTCAGCGGGTCCCCTCCTGGCACAGCCCCCCAGGCTGCTCTCTGCAGTTAAAGCCAAGAGCATTCGAGACGTCATTCATTTACTGTGTCTGTAAAAAGGAGGGAGCCCCAGCCAGGCGGGGAGGTGGGCGCAGCCTCCCAGCCAGCAGCCCACAGCCTCGCCCCACCCCGCCAGCCAGCACAGAGCTCCCCTCCACCCCCCGGCACTGACCCAGGCCTGCTCCCAGAGCACACGCAGCCCGGCTGCTCCTCTCAGCTGCCTGGGCCTTTGCTGGCCTCCGACAAGCAGCTTTCAACCATGATAAACTGCGGGGCTAACACAGCTGCTGAGGCCTGGCCCACTGTAAGCTGGGGCTCCGGGAAGCCAGTCCTGGGTCATTAGCTCGGGGGGAACTGGAAGGGGGGACTGAGCACAAGGTGAGATGGGGGCTCTGCAGGGGGATACAGGAGAGCTCAGCCCTGGGAGATGAGTCTAAAACCCTGCCCTGCCTTGCAGTGGACACGGGGCACTGGCCATCCAGCTCTGCACGAGTCAGACTCCTGCTCCCCTGCCAGCCGGCCCCAGACTGTGGGACCCCTCCTAGCCCCAGCTGGGGCAGAGCCCACTTGCTCAGCAGCCCAGCCCCTGCCTGTTCCCCACCGCGCAGCGGAGCCCCAGCTGGCTGCATGGAACGACCCAAAGTGATGCACCTGAGGGGGAGGGGACGCTGCGTCTGCTGCTTGACCCCCACCCAGCACCTCCACCCTGTGCCAGGGACCCCGGCTGCCCTCCCTGTGTCCCGTGCAGGGTCAGCCCAGCAGAAGCTGATCAGTCCCCCCCAGAAGGGGGTGATCAGAATAATACAGAGGAATTCCCACTGGCCATAATCCTCGTGCCCAAACCCCATAGGAAACACGCCGCTAGTGCCACGCGGCTGCAGCCCCCACTTCCCTGCCCCAGCCGGATGCTAGTGTTTGAGGAAGGCAGCTCCCTGCAGGGAACAGCCCAAACTAGAGTTACATGCAAGAGAGACCCCGTGAGAACCCCCGCTCCCCACTAAGCCAGTTAAGAGCCAGCGGTGCCTCCCGGCCCGAGTCGTAGCTATGGGCACCCCCAGGCAGGCCAGCGACCTGCTCCGAGCAGTTCTTTCATGTTCTCCATGGGCAGAAGTGGGGCAATGGGTGGCGTGAGGTCCCACTGTGCTCTGCGGGGGGCTGGCTGAGCCAGAGGGGGAGGGGAGCCCAGCTGTGTGGGTGAAGGGGGCACATCAGGAGTTCAGGAAGGGGGACACGGATGCTGAACTCCCCCCAGCTGGCCTACGGCAGGAGACAGCCCACAGCCACACATCAAAGGGCAGGGCCCTTTCCCCTCGGGCTCTGCTCAGGGCTCACTGGGGAGCTCGCCCCTCTCTCCAGGATCCCCCTTCCACCTCCCCAGCCAGCTAACCACCCACAGGGAAGCGCCTGGGTTTTCCTGCCCCAGCTGGGGCTGCTCTGAAGAGCTCCTCCACTGTCAGCGTGCCCAGCGAGCAGACTCAGTCCCTGAAGTCCTCCCCGAGCACTCGGGTACCAGCTTCGCTGCCCAGCTTTGCCCTGGGGAACAGGGTCTCATGGGAACACACCGATGGCTTCGGAGCAGAGAGAGAGAGAGAGAGAGAGAAAGGGCAAAAGCTTGATCCAGAGTGGCTGATGGAGCAGCTCATAGCAGGATGGCGCCTTCGGGACAGCTTCCCCCGGGCAGCCCCAGCACAGAGCGGGGCTCGGTCAGGGGAGTTAGAATTTCATGTTCTTGGGTGACTTGCGGCTGGCCTGCAGGGAACAGGCAATCTAGTTAGTCCCAGCACTGGGGGGCCCCTCCAGAGCGACTGCAGGTCAGTGGGTGCACCAGGTGCAGGCCTTCGGGGGGGTGGGGGCGGGTGGTGGCAGCCGAAGGACAGAGCCAGGGGCGCTCCCATGAAGGTGTGTTAAAGGGTGAAACAGCCAGAGACCTGGGCATGGATGTTCACCAGCCAAAGTCTCCTCTGCCAGACGGACGCAGGGTAAAGGGAAAACCAGGAGAGGCCAGTTCCCTTCGCTCCAGGCAGAGGGATCCATGCACGGGCCACCCCAGGGCCCGCAGCCTCCAGCAGCGGATTGGCTTTGGTGCAGAGGCAGGCTGGGAAGCAGAGGTTCCCCGCCCCACCCCAGAGGGGTCAGCAGCAGGGGAGGGAATTACCAGCTGGGCCATGGACTGAGTCCATCTTTAAGCCAGTGTCCCCATAGCCCACAGCAAGAGCCCGGCCACCTGGCTGCTTGTACCTGACAAGGGCAGGCCCCCCACATGCGCCCCCCACACCATCAGCCAGAGACTAGTGCATTCGGGGGGGAGGGGTGACCCCGGGTCCCCTAGAGACGGTGCCAGCCCACTGTGCTCGCAGTCAGCAGCCCAGCCCCTCACTGCAGCTCTACTCTGGTGGGCGGCTCAGCCAGCCTGGGAGCCCTGCAACACACAGGGAGCCAGGTGGCTTTGCTGCTTTGCCACGGGGCCAGCCCGGGCCAGCCGCGAAGGTCTGTGAAAGGTCACACGACACGGGGTTGGGAGCCCCGAGGGGCTGTTCGGACAGCCAGCTCCTGGCAGCGTTTGCTAACCCAGCCCTGCACCCCACAAGGCTGATGCCTCCTCGCCTGTGGCGGGAAAGCCAAGGCACTGTCGCTCCCCAGTCAGCGTCCGGGCACAGGCACCTCCCAGGGACCGACCGTTCAGCCCCCCAGCCTGCAGTGCTTGACTGTGCCCAGCAGGGGGTGCTCTGATACAGTTCCAGCTGCATCTCACCAGCAGCTGCATGTCAATTAACTCCCATGGGAGCTGGGGGAGTGCGGGGCTCAGTACCAGGGTACCCGGGGTATGTGCTCTGGCTTGGGATCTGCAGATCAGGCGGGATCGAATGACTCCTGTCCTACAGGGACAGCCAGCACAAGGCGGGCTCCATACCTTGCCCTTCCCCTTGGGTGACTTGGCCGTGGCTATCCTGGGGGACCGCCGAGCGCTGCCACGGGGCGAGGTTTTGGGTGTCGTTTTCCGGTTGGTGCCTCGGCGCAGGAGGCTGCTGCCCAGCTTCTTGGGCGTGTTCAGGATGCTGAAGGCCATCGACTGGCGCCGGTCGGGCTGCGGGGAAAGAGAGAGCTGGGCCATGGAGGGCTGGGGCCTTCCACGTGGCCCGGCAGAGCCCCACCGGCCTGGACAGTCCCTTCGCTCCCAGCAAGCCATGGGAGGGACAGACGCTCTAGCTGCTGGCCAGAGTCTGGAGCAGGGCATGCTGCGGCGGCCCATCCCCCCTCAGCTGGGACAATGCCCTCGACTACCCCTTGCTAGCCAGTGCTGCTCAACCACCCCCTGGGCTTCAAGCCAGCTCCGGGTCGGCCCTGGGGGCACAGACGAGTTGCTCACCTGCTTGCTGGTGGCTTGGGGCTCGCCCTTCCTGCTGCCACGCTTGCGCTCCTCGTTCCGCTCTCTGGGCGTCTGAGGCCGTGGGAAGCAGCTGGTTGGCTTCTTGGACTGGAGGGAGAGAGTCAAAGCTGGGACCCGGGCTGGCTGCTTCCCAGCCCAGCAGCGGCAGAGAGTGCATGTTATCACAGCAGGGACATGCATCGCTGCATGCGCCCCATCCTCCAGGGGGAGCCGACAGCACCAGAGGCGACTGGAGGAATGAGGAGGGTCCTGCAGTGCTGCTGGAGTGCAGGCAGCAGGCTCAGGGCATGGGAATCCCCCAGTTGCCTGCCCAGGAAGAGCATTCCCACCCCAGATCAGCCACATGCCCTCACCGTCCTGGTCCCTCCGCTCTGTCTGCACTTTAGGGGCGGGGGGGTTAAGGGGTGTGTGTGCGAAAGCTCCCCTTCCTTGGGCCTGCCCGGAGTGGGAGCTAGCAGCCACTCTGACCCCGGCAGGACCTATTACACTGTGCAGCATCAGCAGGAGTGTTCTCCGTGCTGCCAGCTATGCAGTCCTGACCCCCAGGACCTGAACCCCCCAGCAATTCCCACAGCGAGCCCATCGCAGCCTCACCCCTTCCAGTGCTGCGTGCTCGTGAAAGTCAACGGACCAGCACTGTCCCCTGGGCTCACTCATGCAGCGAGTGGGGCAGGGCTCAGCTAGGCACTCACCTCCGGGGTGTCTGGGCCCTGGTGAGATTCATCTGAACTGCGCTTCCTCTGCTGCCGCGTGGCGATGCCTCCTGCCCAGCCGGTGCTGAGGGTGCTGCGACGGGCAGCTGCACTCTCGATCTGCGAGGGCTGCATGCTGGCCCGGCGCAGCGTCTCCTTCGGGTCGCCTGTCTTCATCTCCTCGTCCGTGATGACGGTCAGGGACTGGGAGGGCTGGGGAAACACAGGCACGGACAGGAGACTGGTGACGTGCTGCCTACAGCGAACACATTCTCACACAGATCAGTCTCAGACTAAGGACAGAAGTGACCAGCGTGATCATCTAGTCTGACCTTCTGCACATCGCAGGCCACAGAACCTCACCTATCCGCTCCTCTAATAGATCCCGAACCTCCGGCTGAGTCACTGACATCCTCAGATCTTGATTTAAAAGACACTCGGGAAAAAATTCTCTGTATCAGCTCAGAGTCTTCTCCATCTAATGTCCCATTCCTGGCCACTGGGGAATTTTATACTAGCTGTCACAGATGGGCCACATACCACTGTAGACAGCCCCTCCGTGAACTTCTCAAGCTCAATCTTAAAGCCGGTTAAGTTTTTTGCCCCCACTGCTCCCCTTGCAAGGCTGTTTCAGAACTTCTCTCCTCTGATGGTTAGAAATCATCTAATTCCGAGTCTCAACTTGCTGACGACCAGCTTATATCCGTTTGGTCTTGTGTCCACATTGGTAGTGAGTTTAAATAATCCCTCCCCCTCCTTGGTGTTTATCCCTCTGATGTATTTACAGAGAGCAATCATAGCTCCTCAGCCTTCGTTAAACAAGACAACAGTTGAACAGTCTTGGCTAAACAAGCCAAGTTCCTTGAGTCTCCTCTCGTAAGGCAGGTCTTCATTCCTCGGATCATCCTAGTAGCCCATCTCTGAACCTGTTCCAGTTTGAATTCATCCTTCTTAAACATGAGAGACCAGAATTGCACATGGTATCCCGATGAGGTCTCACCAGTGCCTTGAACAGCGGCAACAACACTTCCCTGTCTCTACTGGAAATACCTCGCCTGATGCATCCTAGGACTGCATTAGCCTTTTTCACGTCCGCATCACATTGGTGGCTCAGTCATCCTGTGATCAATCAATACACCCAGGTCTTTCTCCTCCTCTGTCGCTTCCAACTGATAACGTCTCCAGCTTATAGTACAAATTCTTGTTGTTAGTCCCTCAGTGCATGACCTTCCACTTCGCACTATTCAATTTCATTCCATTTTCATTACTCCAGTTTTCAAGGTTGTCCAGATCTTACACAATACTCCTGTTCTCCTTCGTGCTGGTAACACCTCCCACCTTTGGGTCATCTGCACATTTTATTAGCACACTCCAACATGTGTGTCAAGGTCATGAATGAAAAGCCTAAATAAGATCTGTCCCAAGACTGATCCCTGCAGAGCTCTGCCGATAACCTCCCTCCAGCCGGACAGTTCACCTTTCAGTATGACCCCTTGTGGCCTGCCCTTTAACCAGTTCCATATCCACCTCTCATTTCTCATACTTATCCCCATCTTCTCCAATTGAACTAATAATCTCCCATGTGGAGCTGTATCAAATGCCTTGCTGACACCCAGGTAGATAGGAAATGCAGTAGCTCCATTGTCTAAAAAAATCAGTTCTCTTCTCCAGGAGATCTAGTTGGTCTGGCACAACCTACCTTTAAAACCATCTTGTATTTTATCCCAATTACCATTTACCTCTATGTCCCTAGCTACTTTCTCCTTCAAAATTTGTTCCAAGACCTTGCATACAATTGATGTCAAACTAACGGGCCTGTAGTTACTTGGATCCCTTCCCACCACTCTGCTTCTTAAAAATAGGTCCCGTATTAGCAATTCTTCAGTCAGTGGGTAGTACCCCGAGTTTACAGATTCATTAAAAATCCTTGCTATTGGGCTTGCAATGGCACGTGCCAATTCATCTGATATTCTTAGTTGGCGATTACCTGCGCCCCTGATTTGGTCCCATTAAACTGTTTGAGTTGGACTTTCACCTCAGATGTGGTAATTTCTACTTCCAGACCCTCCTTTCCATTAGCTGCCCTGCCGCTACCCCTACGCTCCTCATTACAAACTGAGGCACGGTATTCATTTAGGTGTTGGGCCAGGCCTAGATTATCTTTAGTCTCCCTCCCAGCCTCAGCTGCCCCAGTCAGAGCCAGTTAGCAGGTGCTCGGACTGCTGATAAAGCCAGCACCTGAAGAGACAGGCTCACAGATAAGCCGTGGGCTAGTTGTCCAAATACAGGTCTGAGAGCCGGAGCTCAGCTACCTGCTCCAGCGCTGACCCAACATCTCAGGCAAGTCACTTCGCACCTCCTGCCTCCCGTCACATCTGCTAAAGTCTGGGAGCCTGTTGCCCTGGTATCAGAGCACTAGTCGTTAACGGATTTCTCCATCCTCACTACATCATATCACCCGGTTACATAGATCTGGAACTGTGGCACGGATGGTCACAGAGTTAGTTACAGAGTTTGGAATAAAACCCAGGCGTCCTGCATCCCAGGCGCAGCCCCACCCAGCGGATCTCTCTGCCAATGGGCTAACAGCTACCTACCCCCAGAGCGGGGAGAGAGGGAGGACTGGTCAGTGGTCAGCACTCCAAAGGGCCCTTGAGAGGAGAGGCAAAGGGCACTGAACTACGCGATCTGGAAGCCACAAGCACCAGCCAGGGAAAGCAGCTGAACAAAGGGAGGGAGCTCATGTCAGCAGCTGAGGCTAAGTAAGGAAGCGCTACGCACTGCAGCCTGATCAGTGGGGTGGCGGTAGGGCATGTGGGTCTCTTCCCTCCTGCAGATTTCTGCTACTTCTCATGGGCCTCCACCCTCCCCAGCCCACCCACTGCTTCATTCAAGATGTACCGCCATGGGGGGCCTACCAGGAAAGTCTCTCCCAGACCGTTGGCAGTCCACAGACTGCGGAGAGTGCCCACCAGCGGGGGAGCACACACACCCACTGCAGGAGGAGGGTAGCAGGGTGAGCCGGGTGGTCTGGCCTGGCCCTGGAGTGGAGGGATTGTCGGGCAGGTAAGTCAGTGGGGGAGGATTTGCCATCTCCTCTCCAGCTCTTACCCTAGACTCCAGGGGGTAGCAGGTCTTCATGTGGGGAGGACACACCCGGTTGCGCTGCTGCAGCTCGGCAATTCGGTTCCAATCATCCAGCGGATCCGGCTCATCCTGACAGGTGCCCAGATAAAAGCTGCTGCGGCCTGGAGACCAGGGCAGGGGGCAGAGGTGGGAGCATTAGTGCGTCTGAGCTGAAAGACACACTGGGACACCCCGCTGGGGCCACACTAACGTCACAGCAGGGGAGCGCCATCCCACACAGACTACAGGGAGAGATTTCCACTCCCAGCTCTGCTGGTGTACCCTGATCCTGCCCCACAGCCCTGGATCCCGCCCAGCCTCTGCACCCTACTGCACCCTCCGCCCAGACGAAACTCCCCCGACGGAGGCTCAAATGGCTAACCATGCTCCGTAGCCAAGAAAGAGGCTGCCTGTCTCATTCACTGCACTGACCCCCACCCCTGCCCCCCAGGCCATGAACTCACTGAGGCTGGCACTGCTGCCCGCCTGAGAGCGCCTCAAGGAGCTGCGGGTGGCAGGCCGGTAGCCGGGTAGGCTGAGCAGTGCAGGGTTGCCCAGGGTCTCCTCGGGAGAGGCAGCTCCCAGTCCAGCGAGGGATTCCTGAGAGCGGCAGCTGGTGACGGAGCGGGTGGAGGCGGCCGAGCGCAGCCTGCTCCTGGCGGGGTTCTGTGCAGGGGCGTTCTGGTGGGTCTGGGCTGACTGCACGCTGTAGAAGGACGCGTTGGCGCTGTCTGGTTCCTCTGCCTCGGCCTGTTTCTGACGTGTTAGAACACAAGGCAGATCAGCCTCATTGAGCCCTCCCCAGAAGCAGAGCCCCCTCAACGTGGGTAGGTGGGTAAAGCTCAGGACAGCCTGCAGCAGCCCCCCAGCATGGGCCTGCCATGGACCCAGCTGCCTTCCCTGGCTCTGGTGGGCACAGGAGAGACTGGGGTGGGTGTGGGATGAGGAACAGATGGACCACTCCAACCCCCCCGCTCACTACAAGGGAGGGCTCTGCACTCAGACAGCTCCTCTGCTGCTGACCACAGGGCCATGACTCAAGAGTCCCCCCCGCAAGGAGGCCAAGAGCAGCTGGACTCAGGGCTGGACTGATCCAAGCCTGGTGCGGTGAGGGTCCGACGCCTGGGTTGGCTTCTGGAGCCAAGAGGTCTGAGGAGCTCCCATGCTAACACGCCATGGGCCTCCTGCCTCAGCAGATGTCCCACTTCCCCTCTGGCTGGGGGCAGAAAGCCCTCTGGTGTTGCTAGCTGGAAGAGCACAGGGCGTGATGAAGCAGAAGCATCTTCAGATACACCTGTCCCCAGCGCAGCCCTGAGCCCTCGCTCCATCGGGCTCGGAGGGCCCTGCCCCCCTCCCCTCGCCAAGGACCCGGGGTTACTTTCGTCATGGTGATGTTGATGATCTGCGTGGTGCGCCGGCGAGCCGAACGGGTCTTGCAGCCCGAGTCGATGGACAGGTCGCCCAGGGAGCCAATGCTGCTCTCCAGTTTGGACTGTGTGCGGGTGGGGATGGGGGTAAAATAGAGGCTCTCCAGAGACTCAACTTTACGCGGCAGCCGCTGGGATGTGAGTGATTCCACGCTGCCCGGCATGGCCGAGATTTCTGACTGGGATCGGCCAGGTTTCCTGTTGAGACAGAGAAAGGCGAATGCAGCGTGTCACGGTGCCCTGTCCGCTCCAAACAGCTCAGAACACAATCTAGACACGGACACCTGATCTGCATTTACCAGGCTGGCTGAGAAATGCCGGCCCAGGGATCAAATTTGCAGAGCTGGGCAGGAAAGCACCCAGCTGAAGGATATCGCCTCTAACTCCCTCCCCCATTGGAGGCCCTGGGAACATCAGAGCCTGGGCCCAGCCGCTCTCGGCTGCCCCAGGGTGGGGGAAGAGGTACCTGGTGGAGTTGAGCGGCAGCATCTCATCACTGCTCAGGTCCAGGCTGTCTGTGCTGACATCAGCTGGGTTCTGACGGAAGGTTTCCCGGCTCTTCAGCGTATCCGTAGCCACCTGGAACTTGCCAAGCTCCCGTAACTGGCGATCGGCAAACTCCACCTAGCGGGGAGGAATGACACAGTGAGGCAGGCTGCACTGCCAGGGTGAAGCTGGGGGACCAAGGGCTGGCCTGGACACACAGCACACGTGCAATAGAAACCCACTTCTGATCCAGGAAAGGACTCTGGAGAGGTGGCAAAAAACCCTGGGGAACACAGCCTGACTCAAGGGGGATCTTGTCAAAAGCAACGGGCTGGGGTTCAAAGGGGCTGGGTTCCATTTTCAGCTTGGGGGGACCTCAGAGAAATCACTTCCTCCCTGTAGCTCAGTTCCTCCCCCCAGATCTCCTCGCTTTCAGTCATGAGGCCTAATTCACTAGTTTGTGAAGTGCTTTGAGCTCCAGCTGACGGGCTAGAAGATTATGGCCTTACAGCCTCTGGCTGCGTGCACGGGTTCTTGTGTGAATGCCATGCCCTGCCTTGTGCAGCGGCAGGTCCATTGCTAAAGGCCCTTTTTGCTGTCACTTGCCCCTTCGCAGCAATGTGAACTGGGCCAGCTGATTGCTCCTGGGTGACAGCTGCAATAGCTCTGCAGCAGAGGGGTTCTCCAGCAGAGTGGGGGAGTTAGTGAAGACCATAGGCAGTTGTTGCTCGAGAAGGGGGTGAAGATGGAGGCCGGACAGCCGTAGTACCCCGACAAAACACTCCATCACTGTTAAAACCCCAGCGCCCTGCTGAGCCAACACTTTGGGTAACAAGCATGTTTGCATCCCTGCTCGTCCTGTAGGGTAGCATGAAGCACCATGCCCCACTCTCCCCACCAGTGATGGACGGGCTCCCGATCTGCATCCAACCTTCCTAAACTGGGGTGCTTGTACAGTGGACTGAAGGGACCCAGATCTCTGCGCCCTCCCGACTCTCTGCAAGGTGCGGCATCCCTGTACCTGTGCCTCCAAGCTGCGGACCTGGCTGGTCAGGTTCCTGCAGCTGAGCTCTGACTCCTTGGCCTGCAGGATGGATTGCTGCAGCTCCTTGGCCAGCCGCTCCGACTCAGCCTTGAGCTCAGCATTCTCCTTCTGCAGCTGCTCCAACCCCTTCAGCTTCTCCGCCAGGTCTTGGTTCTGCTGCTTCTTCGCATCATAGAAAGTTTTTGCCTTCTCCACCTGGCAGGAGAGGAGATAGTCAAGCCACCGCCACCTTCCAGTGTCCATGTGAAATGATGATGGGCCCCAACGGAGAGAGCCAGCTGTCCATACCTGCGCTTTATAGTGCTCTGCAGCCTTCTCCTTCTGGGCCAGCTGCTCCTGCAGCTCAGATATCTTCACCTGCTGGCGATCAGCCTCTGCCTGGAGCTCCCCTTCCCGCATCTGTGGAACCAGAGGGAGACGGGAAACGCAAGAATTTAATGGAGCCCAAGTGCTTCTAAGTCACCCCAGGCTCCACCTGCATCATGGAGACGGCTCTTTGGCCATGCTTCTGAAGGGGGGTGGCCGCTGCTTGCTGAGGAGGATACCGAGGGACTCAATGCACCAGCAGCACAATCCAAAGTCCCAAACTGGCCTTTGCGCACCCGCAGATGCGCACCCGCAGAGAAGGCCGACAGGAGATGCAGCCCATTGGCACTCACATTCCTCCCCTCAGAAGACCGGCTGACATGGCAGGGAATTTTTACAGGGCAGAAGTGGCCGAAACGAGGCTCTTGCAGCTCTCCTGTGCATCTACCCTCATCTGTGTTGGGGGGGGCGGGCAGCCTACCAGACACAGGTCCCCTGTATTCCACCTGCAGCGGAGGGGCCCTCTGGTCAGCTGGACGGCACACTGCAGGCGTTGTACTCAAGCGGTCTGCGGTCACCCCCTCTCTATTATACACAAGCTCAGCGCAGCCCTTGGGGGTCCCAGCAAGCCCCCTATGTGGCCTTGAGTCGGGCAGGCTGGTCCCCAAGCTTAAACACTGCCCTGGCCATGCAGGCCTCCTCCCGCCTACGCCACGGTACCTTCACTTTCTCCTGCTGGGATCGGGTGGCTTTTTCGTTCTGGGCCAGCTTTTTATTCAGCTCCTCCACCTAGCAGGGAACAGGAGAAGAGTTACACCAGCCGCTTGGAGCCTGCCCTCTAAAGGCAGCACCACCCCTTCGGATGTCCAGGATTCCCCTCCTTGCCACGGTGCACCAATGCACTTCCCACAAGCCCACGGGCTGTAGGGCCTCCAGACAGCTGAGCCTTAATGTTCGGGGAAAGCAGGTGCCAACGCACCTAGCAATGGAAACCCTCATTGCGTGAACTTGGAGGAGACCTATGGTCCTGCTAGATCTCGAAAGGGGAGGAAAGCAGAGCGCGTGGCTAGTGCCATCACCTCTATTCCTTAGCCCTGACTCCCCCGATCGCCTGTCACAGAACAGCTCCAGGGATTACCAGCATCGCGAGACCTGGTCAGCACTGGCCATTGTGTGAACATATTCCTTCAACAAATCCCCCCGGAGGAATGTTTCAGGGGCATCGCTCTTAGTCCCAGCCCCCAGGCCCTGTACAGATGCACATTCCCACCCTTTCCCCAGCAGAGGCAGTATAGCCACTCTCAGAACCCCAGCACAGACCCTCCTCACAGCCCGGCCAGAGCAACCCTGCGCAGGCCTCCACGGCCCTGGGATTGGTTAGTGGTTTCTCCAAGCAGACAGCTCACAACTGGCTTAAGTGAGTCTTTCATGGAAGAAAGGTTTGCTTGACGCAGGCAAGAGAGCAGCTACATGCTAGAAACAAACAAGGTCTCTTAAGCCAAGACATTCAGGGGCATGAGAAACCTGAGCAAGGAATGAAGGCATTAGATGCAAGAAAAAACAAGCAATGACCCGCCTCAAGCGCCCCTGCGGATCTAAGCTCCAGTGCTTGTCTCCATTGCCAACTGTTTGCCGTCCAAGAACCAACAGGAGGGGAGGATGCAAGGCCATTTTAACCACTGGAACAATTTACTAAAGGTCATGGTGGAGTCTCCATCACTGACCATTTTAAAATCAAGATCAACACTTGAATGTTTTGCTGAGAGATCTGCGCTAGGAATTATTGCAGGGCAGGTCTCTGGTCTGTGGGCTATAGACTGGGTGATTACAGTGGTCTCTTCTGGCCTTGGAGTCCAAGGGTTCTCCTCCGCCTTGCATTTGCCTTGAACCCAAGTCACTGGGGTGTCTTGTGGATGATCACCCTCACCAGTACGAGCCCCGTGGGGATGTTCTCCGAGGTGCTGGTTTTGGAGGAAAGCTGCATCTGCTTTGCACGGCACCGTGCTGAGAGAGCCCAAATCAAGAACGGGCTGAAGAGGCTAAGACTTGACATAAATGTAAAGGTAACTTCCATGACCCCAACAGAGGGAGCCAGGCATCAGCAGCTGTTAACATCTGTACATCGGTTTGGATACTGGGGATGAGCACACGCTTGGCCACTGCATTCTACAAGCAGCGGCCCTGTGGGACACGTAGGGTTGGTTCTCCCAGCCTGCAGCTTCTTAGAAAGGGAGGGTGCGTGGCCCAGTAGCAAGGGGGGCCAGAGCAGGGCAGAGGGCAAGGATCCAGTCCCAGCCCCGTCTCCCAGTAGCCAGAGACCCCCCCTCTATGAAACAGGCACCTAGTGGCCATGCAGTCCCTTTGCATGCAGCGTATAAGCACCCAAGCAAGATATGCAGGGCCGGTGGGGCAGCTCTACCCGGAAAAGGGACCGAGATGATACCATGGGAGGGGCTTCACATTTGGCTCCCCGTGTTCTTTCCTACATGCCATGCTGCAACCCGCCCTGCTCAAACAGCAGCACCAGGACTACACGCTCTGCAGGGTCACAGCCCACCTCAAGTTACACCTCTGCCCTCCCTGGGCCTAGAGCTCAGTACCAGCTCTGGAGTGGTGCACACGGAGGTAACCAGCAACTCTGACGCTGCACACAGAGCAGGAAGGGGCATTTGTAGTCACTTTTCAGAACCGATCTGTGCTAAGGCCTCACGCGGGAGACGCTCTCTGAGAGCCTCACCTCCAGTCAGCGCCTGACTGGGCAGTTTAGATTCACTTGAAGTGCAGGATCCACATCTCTGCTTCACCGCTTGGGAGAGCAGAAAGGGGTGGGAGCACCCTGGAGCTGATGCCCAGCCGGTAGAAGGGGAGCAGTGAGAGCAGGACTCGGAGAGTCCTCGCACTCCTCAGAGGGTTGCTGGGGGTGGAGAACACCCGTGCGGATGCTTGGCTGCTCGGCTCAGACTGCAGCGCAGCGTGTGGCTGTTACTGCGGCAGGGAAGGGAAGAGGAGGGAACGAAAGACACGCTGACCTGTGCACAGTGCCGTTCCATGCAGTGTTTTAGGCTGTTACATGGGTAGGTTTTGGTGAGAGATTTCATGGCCTGGGTCCTCCCCTCACAGGGGTGAACGCGCAGCTCAGGGGAGGGCAGCCCAGTGGAGCAAACCAGCGTTCGTGGCTCGTTCTCCAGGAAGGCCCAGCGTCCCCACTGCGAACAGTTAACAGGAGACGGTGGCTGTGGCAGGAAGCGGCAGCAGCTAGAGTCATGCACTGTCACCGTTTAAGCAGCCAGCACTTTGCATGCGTTACCTGCTTAGCTTGTTCTTTCCGAAATACCTCTAGCTGCTCCACCTATACAACGGGGCGAGCAATGAAGGCACAAGTGAATACACCACACTCACCAGAAACAGACCGCCTACGACAAAGACCATCCCTGCTAAACCTCTGCGAGGAGCCTCTCAAGCGGGATTTACACTGTGCCCATCTCCTTGGTATCTAGGTGCTGCAGCAAAGGGATGGCTGGCCCCGAAAGCTCAAAGGGGGACCAGTCTGTTCTCTCTCCAGATCCCAACCAGCCTGTGCTGTGCAGAAGGTCAGCCTAGCTCAACCAACAGCCCTACAGATCAGATTGAGGGGACCGGCCTCCCTGCGATCTTAGTGACTGCTTTGCTGTGCCAATGGCCCAGCACTTTGAGCGATTGCACAGCAGAGCTGACCAGCAGCAGGGACAGATTAACTCTCGGGAGCAGAGATGCTGCTTTCCAGGCCAGCGTCATTAGCCAAGCTGGCCATGTAGTGGAATTAGCCGGCCAGCTCAACCACCTCTCAAAGGACTTGCCCAGGAGGTGTCAGTGGGCCACTCGTGGGGGCCAGCACTGTTCACTGCAGGTCTGCAGAAACTTGCTTCCCTTCTCCACTCCCAGCTGGCAGCCCTGACACCCTCGGGTAGCGCTTAGCTGGGAGGCACGGAGTGCAGTTGGCCTTTAACAGCAGACCCCAAAGCTCTCAGAGTCCTACCCAGGGCAGCTTCACGTCCAAACCGCTGGAGTCCCAGTAGGCGAGTCAGGACGTGCCCTTCCCTTCTTAGGTCACTAGCCTTCTCCCTTCCTGCCTTCAGTCCAGGCAAGCCCAAGCCAAGCAGAACGCGTAGCGGGTGCCCTACCTGAGTCGTCAGCTTCTGCCTCTCCTCATGGAACTTTTGCCTCTCCTCGAGGACCCTGACCTTGGCATTCTCATACTTATTGGTCATGGCCTCCAGCTTCTTCACAGTGTCTTCAGCCTCTCGCTGGCTCCCAGCCACCAGTTTCTCAGATTCCAGCTTGAGGGCCTCCATTTCCTGGCAGTGCTTCTCCTTTATCTGGCTGAGCTCGGCATCAAATGTCTGCTGCCCTTGGCTGGACTTCTCCCTGAGCACGTGGTTCTCCTCCATCAGCTGGGTGTTGGCCCGCTGGAGAACGGTGAGCCGCTCTGCGTAGCTGGCGTTTTCCCCCTGCAGCCGCTGCACAGCGCGGTCTTGTTCAGAGAACCTCCCCTTTAGGGAGAGGAGCTCTGCCAGCTCCAGCTTGGTTCTGGCAAGCTCTGCCTCCAAAGCACTGGCTGCTTTCTCCCTCTTCTCCAGCTCTTCACTGTGTTTGCTTTCCAGGGAAGACTGCTCAGCCTGTTGCTGCTGGTAGAGGCGTTTCATTGGCATCAGCTCCCCGACCAAGGCTTGGGCATTTGTGAGCTCTAGCTGCAGAGAGGACAAGAGCTGCTCCTTCTGGAAGCACTTCTCCTGCCAGGCCTTCACCTCCTGGCGGAGCTCCTCCTGGCATTCCCCTTGGGAGCTCAATTCCCTCTTCAGGGCCTCTATGGACATCCTCTGCTTCTCAGTCTCCTCCTGGTAGGCCTGCACTTCGGCCTTCATCCGAGCGCATCTCTCTGCTGCTCGAGAAGCGGCAGTGGCCGTCTCAGTCTGGAGCATCCGCAGCCTCTCCTCCAGCTTCTTGCTCTTCTCCGACTCCGCCATGATCAGGCGCTTCAGCTCCTTGCTCTCTCCCTCCTTCTCCAAGACCTGCCGGTGGAGGATGGACACTTCCTGCTCCAGGCTGCCAATCAGGCTGTTTTTCCTCTCCACTTCTTGACAGCACTGGGAAATTTGTTCCTTCCAGCTGTCCTCCGACGTGCCCTTCTCTTGAACGGAAGAGCGTAGAGAAGCCAGCTCCTTCTGTGCTGCAGCGATGGAGTCTTTACTCTGGGCCAGCTCTTTCCCCTTATCCAAGAGCTCTTTCTTCAGCATCTCTATGTTGCCATTTTGCCCAGCCTGTGCTGACCTAGAGGCTTCCAGGAGTTTCTCCAGCTCCAACACTTTCTGTTTCTGCTGCGTCACCTCTCTCCTCAGTGCCTCCAGCTGGGCTTCCTGATGCTCCGAAGTGTCTGCTTTAGTTTGAGCTGCTGCTTTCTCTAGGCTAGCAATGGTGTCTCGCTGCTCCCTGCACTTCTGCTCCAGTTTCTCCATTTCAGAGTGGAGCATCTCGCTCTCCTTCAGCTTCTCCTGGTAGAGGTCTTGGCTGGTGCTGTATTCCTGCTCTGTGTGCCGGATCTTCTCCTCCAAACTTTTGAGAGACACCTCCTTGGAGTACACAATGGACTTGATGCTGTCAATCTCGGATTCTCGGGTCCTGGCAACCTCCAGGAAGCCCTGCAGCTCATTTTCCATCTTGGCCGCCCGCTCCTTCAGTGCCTCCACGGAGGCAAGCTCCCCTTTCAGCTTGACAACAGTCTTCTGCAGGTCTCTCAGCTCCTCGTTACGGGAGACATTTTTCAGACGGAGCTCGTCCAGCTCCCCTTCCTTCTCCTCGATCAATTCCAGGGACCTGGCCAGCTCCTGCTGGTGAGCAGAACGCTCAGCCCGTTGCTCATTGATGGAGTTCTGCAGCTGGACTTCCAGCTCTGCCTTACTGGCTTTCTCTGCTGCGAGGTCTGCCTTGGCTTGCTCCATCTCCCCTGTCAGATGCTTCATCTCTGTGTCTCGAAGAGCTAGCTCCTGTTTCTGCTTCTGCAGCGTTTCTTCCAGCCTGGCGTTCAGCATCTTAACCTCATCGGACAGTTTCTCCACTTCTAGTTCTCTCTCCTTCAGGACCAACACTGCTCTGGAGAGGTCAGACTCCGTAGCAGTTAACTCCTCACGCTTCTGTTCTCCAATACGCTTCACCGTCGCTTCAAGCTCTGCCGTCTTGAGCCTTTCATTGGACAATTCCTTGGTGACAACCTTGAGTGTCTCAGCTGCCTTCCGTGCATCCATCTCCAGCCGAGCTATGCGCTGGGCTGCTTCCTGCTGGGAAGCCACTGTCTTCTCCTGCAGAGAGGCGAGATCGTCCCTGAGTTTTAGCGCCACGCTCTCCTTCTCTTTGACTCGTGTGACAGCATTGGAGAGGTCAGTCTGAAGCAGAGCCAGCCTCTCTTCTTGCTCTTTGGTCAGGCACTTCATCTGCGCCTCCAGCTCTGCCACTTTGCCTTGCTCCGCCTGGAGCTGCTGGCAGGCCTGTTTGTGGTCTCCACTCAGAGCTTTTATGGTCTTCTCCAGCCTCTCACGCTCTCCATTGCCCCCTTTAGCAGCTGAGGACATTTCTGCCAGCTGGCATTGCAGCCTCTCTGTCTTTGCCCTGTATTCGTCTCCCAGCTGCTGCACCTGCAGTGTGAGTGCTTGTCTCTTAGCCTGCTCCTCGCCCAGCTCCTGCATAGCCTGATCTCGGTGCTCTGCCAGCTGCTGCATTCGGGACTCCAGCTCAGTTATCCTTTTAAGATTCCCTTCAAGTGTCTCCGAAGCTCTCCTCTTCTCATCCTCCAAGATCCCCTCTGTGTTCCGGACGGACTCTTCCATGGCCAGGAGCCGCTCTTGGAGCTGGGCGTTTTCCTTGGCCAGCCTCTCCTTGTCTGAGAGTTTCTGCTGGCCTTCTTCCAGCTTGTTCTCTAGTTCTCGGAGCTGGGCTCTCAGTGACTCAGCAGCTGCTGCTTGAGCCTCGCTCTGTGAGCACCGGACAGTGAGTTCAATGACTCTGGTGTCCAGCTCTTGGACTCTCTGGCTTAATTCAGCTTTTTCCCTCTGTATCTCTAAGGCAGAGGCCTGGCTGGCATCTCTGGCCTTCTCCAAAGTTTGCAGCTGAGCAGTCAGGGCTGCCAGCTCTGCTTCTTGTTTCTGCTGGAATTCCTGTAGCTGCTGCAGAGCAGACTCCCTTTCCTGCATGGCCTTCTCATGCTCTTCTCTCACGGATGCCAGGTGTCTGGCTTCCCCTTCGCTTGTAACTTCCATCTGCTGGGTGAACTGCACCAGCTTCTCCTCACTGTGCTTCAGGTTGTCACTGAGCTGGTCTACCTGGAGGCTGAGTCCTTGAATGGTCTCCCTGGAGGATTGCTCTTGCTTCTGGAGACCTTCGACCAGCTGTCCCTTCTGAATCCTCTCCTCCTCCATCTGCTGGTGAAGGGTCACCAGCTCCTGGTCTCTCTGGAGGAGGAAGCTGTTTAGCTTAGCAATCTCTGTGGTGAGTGTGTTTACCTGGGCGGTCAAGCGCTCCTCCTGCGCTCTGGAGTCCTGCTCCAGCTTCTCTTTAGCCAGGTGGAGCTCAGAGACTGAGCCCTGGAGGCTGGCAATGAGGCCTGTGAGCTGAAGTTTCTCCTCTTCAAAGCGGCTCCGTTCAGACTGAAGATCTGCCTCCCGGAGGCCCTTCTCTTCTTCCAGCTGACGGATTGTGGCTTGGAGCTCTATCCCTTTAGCAGAGAGGCTGGCCACTTCATGCTTTAACTCTTCAAGCTGATGAGAGAAAGGAATTGCTCATCAGTGATTTTCCACAACAGTTCAGAAGATCTAGACACTTCTGCCCCAGAGAGCTACTAGCTCTTCCACCCCCCGAACTGCAGCACATTCATGGCAAACCCAACGCTCGTTAACTCTAGCTGGCTCCTGTGTGGTTTTTAGTTCTCCCACCATTGCCATGCTCCAGAGCAAAACCTACCTTTACTGAGCTGAGACCTCTTCCAGCACCGCCACTATAGGGCAACAGGAGACCACAGCAGCCAGCGAGCACATCAACGGCCACCCTCTGAAATACGTACTATGCAGAAAGGGATCATGCTTGGGAATCTCTCACCCTCACCATGCCCGGCAGCAGGACAGAACTGTAGCTTATCCATCTTTGTTTCAGCCTCCCTCCACAACCAGGAGTGCCTCACCCTTCTACCGCACCCCCTGCCCAGCCAGGAGAAAGATGTCCCTGCCAATACTGCTTGGTAAGTCAGAAGAGCTGTCAGTTACTTCTAAGCTGGGAAATGGAGAATCCATCTCAAAGGGACTGGGGTTCTCCTCGGCATGCAAGCGTCCAGCTCTTTAGTTTCTTGCTGCTGTGCTAGCAGGCTGGCTACAGACACCATTTCAACAAGGGGCTGGTTATGAATCTCTATGTACACACAGATTTAGGTAGGGCTTCCTGAGCTCTGCTTTCCTCAATAGATCAGGGCATTTTTCTGAAGGCCTCTACACTTGCTTCCACTGTAGTTCCTTCTTTGACTTGTGCAAGAAGCCATACCTTCAGGATGTCCCCCATAACCTCTCCTTTCTCCTGCGTGGCACTCTCCCCCAGCCTTGTCAGCTGGTCTTCCAGCAGAGAGATCTTTCCCTGCAGAATCTCCATCTTTTCTTCCAAGCATTTCTGGGGAACAAGACACGAGAGTGAGGAACGTAGCAAAAGTGGGAGGGGAATAAACTATCATAGAAAAGTGGGGCTGGAAGGGATCTTGAGATGGTGATACAGTCTACCCCCCTGTCCAGAGGCAGGATCAAGTAAACCTGGAACATCCTTGGCATGTGTCTGCCTAACCTGTTCTTACACACCTCCAGTGATGGAGATTCCACAACCTCCCTTGGACGCCTGTTGCAGAATTGAACTCCCCTGAGAGTTCGGAAGATTTTCCTAAGCTCTAACCTAACTCTCCCTTGCTGCAGATCAAGCCTTGTCCTACCTTCAGTGGACAGGCAGAACAACTGATCACTGTTCTCTTTATACCAGCCCGTAATATACCAAGACTTATCAGGTCCCCCCTCAGTTTAGTTTTCTCAAGACCAGTTTTTTTAACCTTTCCCAATAGGTCGGGTTTTCTCAAGCTCTGATCATTTTGGTGCTTCTCTGGTCTCCACCTGCAGCAGCTAGCATCTCACCCGAGCTGATAACGCACCCTGCATCCTTGTCTGGTGCTCCAAATCTCCTCTTCCTACTGCTAGGATTCCAGACCCCCACCCCCCTTCACGCTCTGCATGGCTGACATCTTTTCTCAGCAGGACAGGAAGGACTCCTAGCTAACGCTACGCACAACTGCGTGCTGGTATTACTGCTGATCCACGCAAGGCACTTCTCCCTCAGAGAGGAGCTGCCTCCACATTACTCCTTAGTCCAGAGGACACAAGCTTCGTAATCAAGTTTGGCATGCTGGGTCCCTATCACCCACCCCTTAGGACTCCTAATGTAGAGGACTTGCCTGGTTCCGTTGGGTGTACCGCACAACATTCCCTACCTTCTCGTGGAGGGTGGTGTGGAGCTCGGTCTCCAGGCGGGCTTGTTTCTCCCCCGACTCCATCAGTGCCGCATTGTGTTCCTCGGAGAGCTCGTTCAAAGCCTCTTGCAGCTGCATCAAGTGGCTGGCGAACTCCCGCAGCTGGACCAAAATGAAAGACGCCCCAACACCGCCTGGTTATCAAGTGCGCACAGAGCAGGTGTTCAGCTCAGCTTTCCTTTACACAAGAGCCATACAGGGGATTATTTCCCGTTGTCTGTATGCCCCCCGGCACTGCTGTATCCAGCAGCCTTGCACACACTTGTCTATTCTCTCAATCCCACCGGGAGAGAGATTGTAGCAGTAGGATTTTATGTCTGTATTTTGTGCAATTTTGAATGAAAAATATAAAATAATGAGATAACAACCTAGCATGTATTAAATGTATTGAGGTATGATTTGATCATATCCTGCCAGCCATCCTTTTTAAACAGGGGAAAGGAATGGCCTAAGGGGCCATTGGTAGAGATGTATCATGTGTGTCTGGACTGATTTCAAGGCAGTAACAGACCTTTGAGGGTCACCATTTTGTTGTAGGTTTAGCATTTTGAAATAAGTAAAAGAATGTTGTGATTGTTTTCTTTTTGCATTGCAACTTGATGTTCCCGTTCAAAAATTCTGGTGTGTGTGCGAGTGAGGAATGTGTGTGTTAAAAAATAAGTGTGAAGGCCATCGCTGAACCAGATAGTCTAGGAAGGAACCGGAGACAGACGCAAGGGCACCAGGAGGCTGCAACACGCCCCTATTGAAATGTCAGAGGAGGGCAGATTGACGACTCTAAAAAGGAGACGGGTACTTATCAATGGGGACAGGATAGCTGTGATCAAAACCAGTCTGGGGTAACTCCCTAAGGAACTTAGTTAAAGAACACAATCAAGAATGAGAAGGACAATTTAAGAAAACGAGCACTCGTCAAACAACAATTGCTTACGGCATGACGGTGCAAAACTCATTGGTCCCAATGATGGAAAATCACTATATAACCAGGGTGCCTTGCCATGAAACTTTGGGTTCATCCTGCCAAGACTTCCCCAGAGCATCGTGTCACGACCGACGGAACCCGGCTCCCCAGTCTCTGTGATCAAGCTAGCTGGACAACAGACTGAGCTGGACTCTGGACTGGTAACTATAACATCGACTGGCAGGACAGTGTGTGTGTGTGTGTCAGTGAGAGAGAGAGAGAGAGAGAGAGAGAGAGAGAGAGAGAGAGAGAGAGAGAGAGAGTGAGGTGTCATTGAATGCATATGCTAATTGTTGTATTTTCAATAACACATGGCGTATTGCCCTTTCCCCTGAAAAAGATCTCATGTGCTTCTTAGAAGCATAACATTGATGGAGAATTGCAAAAGGGGGAAGACATACCCTTTGATTGTAGAAAATCCTGCTAAAAGGTATACCATACGTATAAAGTGATCAATCACTGAGGTGTGCACACCTTCAGTCGTAGAAGTGCTGGGCAATAAGGGTAGGATTAGAATCCTCACTCCAACCCATCTGTCGGGGAAAACTACACGAATAAAATATACACAAATGGTCTAGGTATATACACCCCTGGCTATAGAGATGTCAGGCCATAATTAGAGTCCTCGCTCCTACCCGTCTGTCGGGGGAAAATTACATAGGTGAATATACCCTGGGTCGTAGCAGTATCGAGCCCAAAAGGTAGGGCTTAGTGTTTCCCCATCCTGCTCTGTGTTTTTAGTGGGTATAGACTTTTGTGTTTTGTAAGTCCCAGCACGAGCGTAGGCACAAAAAAGTAAAGGTAAAAGAAATTCATACAGAAATATGTTTAGGTGAAAGAAGTCCCCTAAAAACAAAGCTCTAAAAGAGCAGAAAAAATTGCCATTCATACAAGAAATGACTCCTTTTAAGACAATTTTGCAAAAGTTTGAGCACAGCCCATGGACTGAACAAGCATTATCCAATGTCCATACTGGAGCTGATTTGGAAGACAGATTGGCAAAATATCTGTTGGTCTACAGGCCATCAGCCCCGATAAAGAGACTTGGCTGCAATCTGGATATTGTGGGAAGCACGCAATGAGGCATTTTTTCGCTTGGCTAGCTGCCAGGAGAGGAACGCCGCACTGCGTGAGAAACTCAGTGTATCTGAACAAAAAACTAATGAATAATAAATACTGGCCACTGGGGTCCAAGGCCAATGAGACATTGTCAAAAATACCCCAAAAGAAGTTAAAATAAAAGAAAGGGAATTATCTAAATAAAAACAAAAAACAAGCATAACGAGATCAGTATGAGCCACAGTTTAAAGACCAGGAATGGAGGTGCAGGATAGTTTAAGTCACTCAGGAAGCAGGCGGCAGAGCTGGTAACTCTCTTACCTAAGAATGGCCATACCGGGTCAGACCAAAACGTCTATCTAGCCCAGTATCTGTCTACCAACAGTGGCCAATGCCAGGTGCCCAGAGGGAGTGAACCTAGCAGGTAATGATCAAGTGATCTCTCTCCTGCCATCCATCTCCATCCTCTGACAAACAGAGGCTAGGGACACCATTCCTTACTCACCCTGGCTAATAGCCATTAATGGACTTAACCACCATCAATTTATCCAGTTCCCTTTTAAATGCTGTTATAGTCCCGGCCTTCACAACCTCCTCAGGCAAGGAGTCCCACAAGTTGACTGTGCGCTGTGTGAAGAAGAACTTCCTTTTATTTGTTTTAAACCTGCTGCCCATTAATTCATTTGTGACGCCCCTAGTTCTCTGCCATTATCGATAAAAGTAAATTAAAACTTTTCTTTATCCACCTTTCTCCACATCATCAATGATTTTATATACCTCTTATCAGATCCCAACTAGTCTCCTCTTCTAAGCTAATCGTCCTACACCTATTTAATCTCTCCTCATATGGACCCTCTCCAAAACCCCTAGATCATTTTAGTTCCCTGTTCTGAACCTTTTCCAAGCCAGATACATCTTTTTTGGAGGTGGGAAGAAAACCACATCTGCCACACAGATATTCGAGTAGAGCGAACCATGGATTGTATATCAAGGCGCAATAATATATTCTCTGTCTTATTCTCTATCCGCCATTTTTAATGAATTCCTAACATCCTGTTTTACTCGTTTTGAACACCTCTGCAACTGCGTGGACATCTTCAGAGAACTATCTATGGATCGACTCCAAGATCTTTTCCTATTTGCGTAGCTAAATAGCTCCCCCCCACCAATTAATGTATAGTGGGGCTATTTATTTCCAAAATGCTGCATTACTTTACATTTAGATCACATTAAATTTAATTTGCCAATTTGTTTGCCCAATCACTTCGTTTGTATAAATCTTTTTGGGAAAGTTGTCACAGCCGCTTTGGGTCTTAACTATCTTAAGCATTTAGTATCATCTGCAAAACTTGTCACCTCACTGTTTACTCCTTTCCTTCAGATCATTTATGAATAAGTTGAACAGGACTAGCCAAGGACGATCCTTGGAACACGCACTGAGTTACCCCTCTCCAGAATTTACCAAATTCCTACCTTTTTTTCCCTTATCTTTTAACCAGTTCTCAGTCATGAAAGGACTTCTTTTTATCCATGACAAGCTAAATTTAGTAGCACTTTGGTGGGGGAGCCCTTGTCAAAGGCTTTCTGGAAATTTAAAGGTACACTATGTCACGGAATCCCCCTTGCCAGGTTTGTTGAACCCCTTCAAAGAAACTCTAACAGATTAGTAAAGACACGATTTCCTTTACAGAAACCGGTTGACTGTTGCTCCAACAGTTTATGTATTTTCATCGTGTGTCTGAAAATGTTCTTAAATATTGTTTTGACTAATTGCCTGTAAGCTCGTGACGTTAGAACTACCGGTCTCTAATTGCAGGCGAGTCAGCTCTAGAGCCCTTTTTAAAAATTGGCATTACATTAGCTAACTTCCAGTCATTGGGTACCATGAAGCCCCAATTAATAAGGACAGTTTACAAAACTTGTTAATAGTTCTCGCAAACTTCACATTTGAGTTCTTTCAGAACGCTTGGTGAATGCCCATCTGCCCGGGCTTGTAATGTGAGTTTACAATTAATTCCAAAACCTCCTCTAGTGACACTTCAATCTGGGACAGTTCCTCAGCTTTGTCACCTACAAAAGCCAGCTCAGGTTTGGGAATCTCCCTAACTTCCTCAGCCATGAAGACTGAAGCAAAGAATCCATCTAGTTTCTCTGCAATGACTTTATCATCTTTAAGCGCTCCTTTTGTATCTCAATCATCAAGGGGCCCCGCTGGTTGTTTAGCAGGCTTCCTGCTTCTGCTTGACTTAAAACATATTTTATCATCATCTTTGGAGTTTTTGGCCTGCCGTTCTTCAAACTCCTCTTTGGCTTTTCTTATTATACTCTGCACTTAATTTGGCAGTGTTTGTGCTCCTTTCTATTTGAATCCCAGTCCAGGGCTTTACCATCACCAGACCCTTCTTTCTTCCCATCTCATCACAACACCTAGCCCACGCTCTTCCCCGAATGCATCATTACGGAGGGGTCAGCTGAATGCAACCTACACTGCCAACCCTTACTTACTCACAGGTACCTTTTATAAAAAGAAGCTGAACGGCAAAGCATCCAGTACCCGCAGATTCAAATGAAGTATGGCAAATTTACTCTAAAACAGACATCACTGTCAGGGCAAGGTCAGGCCTGGTATAAAACTAGCTATTACAAATGCAGCTACAGTACGGGTGCAAAGCTGTTGGTGATGCTACCTCATGCTCTGACTGCAATGGTTTGTACCATTACCGGGAGGAAGAAGGGGTGCCCCGTACCTTGAATGAGAGGTCCCCATTCTCCTCGGATAGTTGGTTGATTTTTCGGTCCATCTGGCCTTTTTCAGTCTTCAGGTCCTGACACTGCTTTAGGGCCTCATGCAAACGCAGGATCAAGCTATGGGAGAGGAGATGGCATTACACTGTCTGTCTAGCGGACGAGCAGCTTGAGAGAGGAGCTGGGAAGCTGCTCTCAAAGACAGCGTCATCTTAATCCTCCTAAGGACGCTGATGGGGAAATGAGGCACATCCTGTATTCTCTTGGCACCTCAATGTCACAATAAAAGGTGACAGCCTGGTTTCGGATTCGGAGTTCCCGTCTCCCAGCCCCACAGCCAGACTATGCCAGCCACCAAGTCTAGAATGGCGATAGGGCAAAGCAAAAGTCAATGTTCAGACCTCCACGGAACGTATCACATCTACTCTGAAGGGGAAGCTTAGAGGCTGCTCTGGGATTCCACCTGGTAGACACCCCTGCAGGGATCACCCTTTCCAGGCTGAAGCAAGACAGATTTCTCCATTACTTCCTCAGCCTAAATGTGCCATTGCAGAGTAAGCAGCTTCTGCCAGGACTCCAGAGATAAGGCAGCTTGCCATGGAGTCAGAGAACACTACCCTTGTCTCCCTTTCTCTCATCACCCTGGATGGATGGTGCATGCCCCGCGAAGGGAGAGGGTGCTGTTCATAGAACCGAGCTTCACTCCCTAGAGCCAGAACTGGGGTAAGTCAACACCAATTTACGCCCGCTGAGGAGCTGCTGCACAATCTTTGAGGACCAGTTTTCTGGCAGGACAGGAGGACAACAGTAGTCTTGGGGTTTGGCGAGTACCCAGGTCCTCCCCACAGAGCCAGCGCGAGTCTCATTACAGCACATGTATGCGTGGGTGCTCACAAGCAGTCCAATGAACAGAGACACTAAAAATACACAGTAGCAGAGATCCACCTCCTCTCTGCTATCAGAGAGATTACAAGAGAGCCCACAAACTCCAACAATATGGACTGCAGCCTCTAAGGTACTTCTGTGGGCCTGTATTATCACAGAACATCATGGTTGGAAGGGACCTCAGGAGGTCATCTAGTCCAATCCCCTGCTCAAAGCAGGACCAATCCCCATAGCAGAGGATGCAGAGTAGGGTGTCAGGCAACGTTTTCTAATCACTCTTGGCCCATGCATTACATAAATGATGGGTAACACCTATCTGAAGGACCCACAAGCCCTGGGGACCAACCAGGAGCCCTAGAAGAAAGAAACTGCTTCGGAGGAGTTACCTTTCATTCTTTTCCCGCAGCTCTTCCAGCTGCTTTGGCTCCAGCTGATCAGCAGCTTGTCTCTCATTGAGAAGAGTCAGGCGGTCGATCCGTTGCTGCATCATGGTGATTTGTGTCTCTGGGGAGGAGGAAGAGAAGCAGCTGTTACTAGCCGGCTGGAAGCCTAAACGACAAGCTGGACCTTAGTCCACTTCCTAATGGGTGAGTATCCACACCACAAAAGCCATCCCAACCAGCAATGATCATACCAGGAGACTCGAGCATGACCTGCAGCTGCTACTTGACTCCCATACCCAGGAGGGGTCAGATGCCTCGTATGGCTGTGCTGGAGCAGCTTTTCATTGTCACCTATTTGCTCTGGTCAGAACTTGGAGGGGGAGAACCTGCATGTGACCATTGCATCCTTGAGACCAACTGGCAGAGGGTTTTTACAGGGATCCTCTGGGTCAGATATATGCATACCAGTTCACCAACGGGTGGCATGTGAGGTCTTTATGGATAATATTTAAGGAGTTATGTATCTACATTAGAAAGTATGTTTTTAATCCTGGAGTTAAGGCAGCCCACCAGGAGGTGATAAACCTCAGCCAGGTTTTTTTCAGGTAGGAGGCAACAGTTGCTTATCTCTGTGTCCGGCCATCTGCATACTGTAGGCCTTACAATGGAGGTCTGTTTGCATACTAAGCCGGATACCAGTCTAACGATTGCAAATCCAAGAAAAAAACCCCAATGAGCAGGTGTCGTGCTGTTTGTGACTAAAGACAAAGGATTGTTAGGGTATATTGGGGGATGCAAGGAGACACAGGATCCTCTACCTAGAGGCAAACTGTTAGTCTGTTTGCTTCATGAAAAGGGAGTCACAACCAGCCAGGCTGTACAACACTGCAAGGATTTGGGGATGAGCTATATTTTGTTAACTATAAGGACATCCAGTTAATTAAGTCTACGCTCTACAATGCATGTTATGATTTATTTTATACGTAATCATTTGTTTCCAATACTTCCACTTGCTACTGGCTTGAATCTCCATGCTTTGTTAAAACAAATTTATACTTGATTTCACTAGAAATCGGTATGTTACGTGGAGTGGTGATCGGAGGTGAACTTTGGAAGAAAACTTTAAATACTGCAAGTATCTAGTGGAGCAAGGGCTGGGGAAACACTCAGAAGGCTCGAGTGCGCCTCTCGCTAACTCCAGAGTGACAGCGGGGCCTGCAGTGCCTAGATAACGCTAGTGCTGCCTGTGCCCCGTGGAACCAAAAAGCTGACCTACGGACAGGCTTCCTCACGCTAAAGGCAGGTGGTAGCAAGGTGCCTTGCAACGCTGGATACCCTGGGAAGCGTCACACCAAACCCTCTCCAATACATGCCTGCTCCACTGGCCACACTGATTGTCTGCATAGGCAAGTTCAATGCAGTCCTTGGGCTCCTGACAAACAGCCAGCACCCCTGGGAACCCTGCTCCTGGAACAGACAGTGCAGCCACCATGTACAGAAAGGGACTGGGTAGCCCTCTAGCACTCCCTTCCAACACTGGAGAGCAGAGATCCCCAAGACTTGCAAGCCTTCAGCCTCCAACAAGACAGACCCACTGCACCAACACCGTGGGCTTGGTCATACTTGCGGCAGGAAGGGGGTGCACATACACGATTCCCCAGATCACATCAATAGCTACTGACCCTTCTCTGCAATGAGTTTGCGGTTCTCTGTCAGTTCCAGCTCCAGCTCATCCCGGTTTTCCCTCTCGTCTGCCAGCTGCTTCTTCAGCCGTCTCAGCTGGAACTGCGGGGTCTGCATGATGTCACCCATGGGGGAGGCAGGCGAGCCAGGAAGGAAGCTGAAAAGAAAGCACCAGCCACACAACACATGGTACCACAGGCCAGAGAAAGCGGAGCAGTCACCTCACACTTACTCCTTAGCAGAATCTCAGACCTGTTATGGTAACAACGTCTATCGCAGTGACCACTGAGTGCTGTGCACCACTGTGAAAAGAAAGACCCTTACTTCAGTCCCACTCACTGAACGGGGCGCAGGCCTGGGGCGGGTGCAGAAATACCTTCCATTCCAGGACCAAGTCCCTTCAATCTCCCTTTATACTGCAGGTCAGAGCCACCAAGGTGTGAGGGATTTTAGTTTAGTTCTCTGATCTTTACTGCTCTCCCAGCCTTTCACAAGATGCTGGAGACAGGCCTTTGCTTCAGGGGGGGATGTGCTTTGTTTACTAGCGAACAGCGACAGGACACTGGGCTAAACAGACCAGTGGTTTGAGTTGATCTGACAATTACTGTGCTCCTGTGCTGAATAATGGTTGCAATAGGAAAGGCCGAACTCTCAGAAAGTTTTTAATTTGCTGAGCAGACATCCTGCCCTAGGACCCAAGGATGCTGTTAAAGCCGAGCTCCTCCTCCGAAAGCCAGGCTCTCCAGGAAGGCTGAGAACATACCTGTTCATGCTGGACGAGGAGGCAATCTTCTGCAGCTCCAGGAAGCGCACCTCTCGCTTGTGCTGGCGGGAGAACACGGGGGACTGCTCCTCGGAGCTGGTGCTAGAGATGCTGGAGGATGAAAGTGGCACTGGGGAAAGCAAACATGAGACCCTGAGTTGCCTGCTGTAGTGGCAGAGGGGACGGCTTCTAGGCATAAAGCCTCAGGTTTGAAATACCTACGATTCTAGGAACCACAGGTCAACCCAGCCCTTCATCCTTCCAAACAGGTTACTGTGGGGTATCCAGATAAGGCCTTAAACCCCTCCTCCCCACGCGGTCTTGTTGCTGTACATGGGAATCCAAGAGTAAGGGGTTTACCCTGCCTACTTTGGTGGCTGAGGCAAAACATCCCCTTCCTCCATAGCTGTGCTGTGGGGATCCCGCCTGGCTACCTCCCCAGAGGTAGCTGCCTTTTAGACGCACTGTATGTTGTGCCGTTTGCAAAACCGTTGGCATCCACCAGAATGTGAGGTGCCCATGCAGAATATCCTATTCTTTTCAGAGCCAGCCAGAGACCAAGCGCTTAGCTGTGTTAACAGTTTGTATAATCGCCTGTTAGTGTGGCAGCCAAGAGCTCTGGTTTTGGAAATACAGACAATGCCACTTCTCTGAAGATTTGGTAGCTGTGGCCTGCACTGTTACGGCACAAGGGGAGAGAGACTCCCTGAGAAGAAAGGCCCCGTAGAAGCATTATACATCAGTGCAAGATCCCGGAGAAGGAGGGGTCACTAGTACAGAGCGCATACGTGGAGTCGTGCCTGTGCGTGGCAGCCCCTGCCATCTCAGGGCTCTGTCTTGCGTCACGGGCTTGCATCAGAAGCATCTGGGGAAGTCTGCACTGCTGCTACTTCACTCTTGAACTGCAGCAGCTGGTCAGTTTCAGCACTTCAGTTTTCATGCTGCTAGAAAACGTTTCCCTTACTGACTAGAAGCAAGAGTATTAACATGGGGGTTCCAGTAGAGGCTTGGGACATTCAGGAACGGTTTTGTTGCTATCGTCATCAAGGCCACTCACTATTAACCTTCAGACATAGTGAGGCTCTGGAGATGTGCCAGCATGGTGTTGACATCATGTCCAATGACTACTGCCCCCTACCTAGGGCTTGGCCACTTATTTAGGTTTAGCGCCAGCAGTGCATGCTACTTTGGGTTATATGACTCCATCCAAGCCAGCCTGAATGATTCATTGCTTTTAACCCTTCGTCCACAAAGCACTCACCTTTCTTCTGCAGGAAGAGCTCCAGGTTCTCATTCAGGCTCTCTTCGTTGTCAAGCACAAACTTGAGGACCGTCGCCAGCTCAGCCTACGACACAGACCCATCAGTGTTAGCAGATATGCTGCAGCTGCAGCCCCTGGCCTCAACAGGAGCAGCTGTTGCTTAGCGACAGTGCAAGCACTGGGAAGGCAGTTCAGTAGGATGCCCGCTCTCCGTACCCCAATCTGTCGTGCTGGGAAGGGGAAAGTATTGGGGAGCTGACACTGTGACCCAGAAGTTAAAGCCTGGTCCAATCTGAAGGGTGTTTCTCTGTGCATTGAAACACAGAGTCCATATCCAAGTCTATCCACCAACAGCAGGGGTTTGTGGATCCACTGGAAGGTGAGGAGAAGGATGGTCTCAAAGGAGAAATCTATCTCAATATCTTAGTGAGGCAGGTCATCAGTAGCCTCATTTTCCAGATGATGGAACCAAGGTGAAGTGACTCACCCAAGGGCACACTGCAACTCAGTGGCAGAGATGGGACTAGAACCCCAAGCCTTAGCCACAAGGCCACCCTTTTCAGCTTACACAGCAAGCCCAGATGCGAAGATGCTTTCCCCTCTTTCACACCCATTGCTTGGGCAGTGGCTGTAGGGAGAACCCAACCGGGAACCGGACTGCAGCAGAGGAAGGGGAACATTATGCAAAAGCCTACAGCAGGAATCTGAATGAAGTTGGCGATGGCTACCTGGATTTTGTACTCAAATTCGTTCCAGTCCCTGGGGTTTTTGGTGCTCATGGAGGCATGGTACAGGAGCAGCATGGTCACCTGGAAACAGACACTGCAGCGTCACAAAGGGGAAACAGGCCTCACAAATCACACAACCAAATGCAGAGTCACTCCACTATCCCAGCAGTGCTGCCTTGCTGCCTTTACTAGGCTGCTGGGAGAGGTGTCTGGAGACATCGGAGATATGCCAGAGATACTCACCTCTTTGCTCAGGGGCATCTGACAGGATCCCTTGCCCAGAGTTCTCAACTCTAAGATTTATATTTTAAGCGCTCTTGAACAAGGGGCAGGTTGAGATGCCCTTCACAGAGTGGCTCTGGGAGGGGAAGAAAATGCTCAGCTGTTCCTCTCCAACCAGGAACTCCCCAGTGCATGGGAACCTCCACCTTGCATGCTGTACCCCTTGAAATGCATATGTTCTTCAGTGAGCTACTGGGTCTGTGTGGTGGGGCAGCTGCCTCACCCCCATGTGAGAGGGGGCTAGGGTAAGCCAGAGAGGCTGCAGAGGCTGGCAGCCAATTAAAAAAGGGCTTACTGAAGGCCAATCAGGGCCAAGAGTAGAGCCAGCCGATGAGGGCTAGGCTGGGCCATATAAAAAGGCTGCCCAGAATAGCAGCAGGTACTCTCCCCCAGACCTTCAGAAGGGAAGGTCTGTCTCCTGAGTGAGGAGACCAGCATCTGGGACAGCACAATGTCGGCTCAGCTCAGGGGAGTAGAAGGGAACTCCAGCCTGCTACCTGCCAGGCTACAGGCCCTGAGGGAAGGGCCTAGCCAGTGCAAAGGGAAAGCAGCCCAGGGAGAGAGGCACACAAGGGGAGACAAGAAGGGCAGGAAGGCTGCCACCAAAGGGTCCCTAGGTTGGGACCCAGAGTAGAGGGTGGGCATGGGTCTCCACCTTCCCCCTTACACGAACACCTAGCCAGTGGATGTGGTGAGAGTGGACTGCACCAGACCCCTGACACTAGGGGTTAGACTTTTGGGTGTGCTTGACTACAGTGGCTGGGGCGCAGAGAAGGTCTGCTAATAACACCAGACCCCCGGAACGGGGTGAGTCTGTGGGCACTGCTGGAAGGCAGTGTCCTGAAGGGGAGGCCGCTGGGCAGGAAGCAATGTGGGTCCAGACAAGGGGAAAGGAGCAGAGGACGGACAGGAGATCACTAGCAGAGGGCGCTCCTGCAAGGACTGAGCTAATTCTTGGAGTCACCAGTAGGAGGCGCCATGGTGGTGAATCCCAACACCGTTACAGTCCCCGTTAGGACCAAGTTTAGATAGGATGGCTGTGACACTGAAGGTCCCGTAAGACTTGCCATCCCCGACTGGTCCAGGTGCAAAGACAGGTACCTTGGCCAGCTCCAGCTCCTCTCCCTCCAAGAGTTTCGGTATGGACACGGGGCTTTCCATGGTTGACTTGTGCTTGCAGTGCTCTGCAACGAGAATCCAGAGAGTTCTAGGCACACATCTTTGCACTGACTCCTGGGGGATGGACTAGCCTGGACCTTGGGGTCTCCTCCCTCATCTTCCATTTCCAACGCCACTGTGGGCCAACCTCCCATCCTAACCCCCACTCACCCACCATTAGAGCAAGGGACAGTGAAAACAAGACACTACTGATCTGAAACCCAAGGAGAAGGGAATCTCTGCCTTCACTCCATAGGCCACATGAAATATAGCGGCAGGCTCACTGACAGAGCCATGCCTCATATCTATAGGCATAGTAACCCAGCCATCCCCTGCCAAAAACCCCTCTGCTTCACCCTTTAGTGTGCTTCCTGCAACCCACTCCTCCAATTAAACTCCCCTGCACCACCTTCGGGATCCCTCTGTTCCCTTTAGTCTTCTATCACCAGCTCCCTGCAAACCATCATCTCTCAGCTCAGACCCCATGTCCCCTAGGGAGATTCCACTCTGCAGCTAGCCAGCTCAGGGTTTCCAGCTGGGTCTGGCTGAGGCACAAGGCGTCACGGACATGTCCCAAAGGTCCAGCCCATCAGTGGGTCAGGTGGCATTAGAAAACCAAACATTAGCAGCTGGTGTTTGGCACCGGCCATTGGAGCACAGCATCACCCTCGTCTCTGGAAGTCTGGCCATCAGGATGCCTCTAGGGTGCTCGTTTGCAGGTGCCCCCAAGAAGCACTGCTGCTTGATGCCATGGATTCAGGGTAGCACTACTTACATCCAAGGGGCCTAGGCTAAATTGATGACCCTGAGCCTGACCTATTCTACCTAGAACCACCTGGAATTAGGCCACAACCACAGGGGTGTAATGCGCAGGGGAGGTGGTGAGCTCAGACCCAACTGCAAGATTCTTACTCTGGAGAAAGCTCCGGATGAACTCAATCCTCTCCGGCAAAGGCTGCTGCAGAACAGACTGTCCCTCCTCAGAGCCATGGCTGAAAGAGGGCACACAGGTTACTTTGATACTCGTGTGAGGCAGATGCTGCTTATACAAAGCGTGTTGCTTTATTACAGGCAGGCTGGCTGCTAGGCAAGACCACAAGCCTAGCTGGTTTCCTGTGCCAGTTCACATTACAAGCCCAGCCAAGATCAGAGAGTCCCCGTCAGGATTGGGAGAGTGCACCCACATCATGCCGGTTACAGACCCTGACAAAAATGACTGGAGCCCCTTACCACCTCCATGAAACACAAATGCTTCTCGACCGCCACCCCAGATTCCAGCTAGGTCCAACTGCTAAACACCTGCCCCTCCCTGTTTGTGCGGGAGCTTGACATTCACGTCGGGCCTCTGGCTCAGACCAAGTGTGGTTTTGTTTATTTCCTTATTTGTGACCCAGCCCAACAGCACAGCTCTGAGAATTAATGTTACTGCTGTGGACTAGCCAGCAGAGGGAGCTCTCAAATATACATTTCTCCACTAAATGAATGACGTTGTGGATTTAAAGCATGCACTCCACCCCCTCAGCTCTTTCTAACCTGGGAGGAAGCAGTTTGCCAATTAGAACCATCTGGACACAGCTCCACAATAGTAGCTAGTGTGGAAAGTGCCTCTTGCTACCTGGAAAGCTTTGGAAGTGTCTCCATTTGTGGCACACAGCTCTGCTAGAATGGCTCAGAGCTTGTCACAAGGGTCTGACCATTCTGGTGCTTTAAAGAAGGTTTATGTTAGGAACCCAAACGTGAACAGATTATGGAGCAAATTCTGCCATGGAAATGCACCTGCATACACCAGTAGGTGCCAGTGGAGATGCACTCTTACACCAAGCCTGCATTCAGTCTTAGATAGCTGCATTTAAAAGCTGCACCAGATTTTTAAGAAGGGGAATTGGGAGTTAACTGCCAAAGCCCAGTTCAAGATGCCACGTTTCCCCTACAACAGCCGATTGCATTAGCTCATGCGCGAATTGCTCACATGTCTGCAACCCTTCCTAGGATGTCAGACAAGCCTGACACCCTCTGCCCTTGCAGAGGAAAGCCAAGGTCCTTGAACTCAGCGGCTTGGCTGGCAGTGAAACAGAATGTTGGATGCTGATTTTGCGTTTGGAATTTTGTAATCTGCATGCGGAGCGTCAGCACTCTGGGATTTTCAAACCAGTCTCCTCATACTTCAGAGAGTTCACCTGCAAATCAGCAGGTCCCACAACACCTTCCCTACAGGCCCTGGGTCCTGTGCTACCGCCAAGCCCAGTTGGCACATACAGCCCATGCTCCTTGTGCCGCTCCTTTGTTAACCTGAGTTAGAGATGAAGGAGATTAACCAGGGCTGACTAAATACATCCCCCTGCAGGCAGCTTCTTCCCCCACACACCCCTGACACAATCAGATCCCAGCTCAAGAACGGGCTCTCCTGACGCAGTAGGAGAGATAATTATAGATCACAGGCTTCCACAAAGACTCCTGAAGGAAGGATTTGAAATGCAGTGTGATGTCTGAATGTGAATGAGTCTCACTACACCCTCTCCTACCAGGGCCTCCTTTTCTAGTTCAATAATTACACAGAACTAAATCCTGGAGCATGCTCACTTCTACTACTTCAGCTTCCATTATGTTTGACCCAATCACTCCAACTCACAGCCAATAAACATTGCTCCCAAAAGAGCTACTCTACAAACCCATTCCCCAGAGTAACACCACTTCCTCCCCCCAGGTCTCTGCATTCCTCACTTATGGAAATGAATACAGAGCCCTTTGCGATATGGGGGTGGGGGGAAGATTTATCAATCCTGCAGATACACAGAAGCAAGCCTGGCATTCGCGGGGGCGGGGGGGGGGGGGGGGGTAGCAGTGCTGGAGAACTGCCTCACCACTGCCAGGGCTTCCCCAAGTTACTCCCTTCCATGCAGCATTGACAGGGGAGCTCCCAGCCTTGGAATGGTGCCGCTCAGGGCAAGGAGTGTCTATGGGACACGGCACCTATTTACTGCCCAGAGCTGTCCTGTGTGGTTCCCGCAAGCAGGAGGCGTTGAGCAGCTTTGACACCTGAAAGGTCTGAGGCCTTTTTCTGCAGCCACATTAGGACAGCAGCAACCATCAGCTAAAAAGCAGAAAGTCACATCCTCACATTCCATCTAAACTGCATCAAAACAACGTCATATCGGGCTGCTAAGAAGGCTCCTGTCCTAACAATACCCACCATTGCCAGATAAAGAAACAGAAACTGTCTGGCAAGGAATCACTTCTCAACAGTTGTGGTTGTGAAATGTGTAATTTATTGTTTTGCCTTTACGGTTCCTATTTCGCTTATTGTTTATCTGTCTGGTTCTTTGATTGTCTGTTGCATAGTTAATTTTGCAAGATTTAACTCAACTAATGTGGTGGGGGTATGACTGGGTAAAGAATTGTTTCACAGTATTTTAGGAGTGGACAAAGAATTATGTTGTACTTTGGTTAAGGTAGAGTTAAGCAGGACTCAAGTTTCACTGTAAAAACTGAGGTCTAAAAGAAAGTTCTTCGGGAACCAATTCCAGGACACAGCCCAAGATCAGAGCCGCCAGACCTCAACACCCTGCCATGCACAAGCTGGAGGAGCCCCAGAGAACCTGCTTGGCCACCAGGAAAAGTTCAGCTGCCTTACTGGTAGTGGGGAGCACTGTATGCTTAGTGTGTGTATTCTGTTTTGGTAACTGTTAATAAATAGAGGTTAAGAATATTACTGGGTAAAGCTCTTTCACTGGCAAACGGACCTGCAAACCTGGAGAAGTTTAGGTCCTGAGCCCTAGGAACTGGGTAAAGGTGGGTGACTTTTGCTTGGAGCCCTAGGAATGGGGAAAGATTGGGAGTGCTAAACTTCGCAGGCTTATACCTTGAGCGCACGGAAGGGTAAAGGAGGAATGCCCTTGTGGGAAACACACTCCCATTAGCCCTTCAGAGCCAACAGCTACAGGAGGATGAGTTGGACTCTATTGTGGATGGTGCATCATTAGAGGAGTTCCCAGAGCTCCAACTGCAGGACCAAATTCTGTCCTGGGTTACACCTGTGTGGCCCTGATGAAGGCAACTGAGCTGCACAGGTGTCACAGTAGGCAGGATTTTGCCAGCAGAACATTAACTACAGACCACAGTGTCTGAGAAAGTACCCTGCTTGATTCCAGGGGAGCCTGCAGGGCTGCCAGTTAGAAAAAACACCTTTGCCTCTGTTTGCTGTGTTGGTGGAGCTGTGTCGATCACACTCTAGGACAAAGGGGGGGGTCGGTGCGTTACGGATTGTTGTAATGAGCCATAAATCCAGTGCCTTTGTGGAGTCCATCATGTTTAGTGTCTAGCAAAGTTCGGAATATAAGCTCCCAGGCTCGCCCGCTGAAGGTGTTGTGCAGGTTTCCCTTGAGGGACGGCTAAGAAGTGACACATGGAGTGATCATTTTGTGAAAAGCGTACATCAAGAGGATTGATGCTGAAGACTGGAGGCACAGTCGGTACTGAGCATCCCTCCACCCCCCGGGTCATTCTGCTTCCCAGGACAGAACTGCATTTTCACAGGGTTCGTCAGCACGGCGACAGACTCCGTTTTAGAGGGGACTGGATCTGTAATAACCTAAGGAACCAAAGTGCAGGGGATTCAAGCTTTCCCGCTGTGGGGGAGGTACTTCAGTGCTGGGGCAGCCGGAATTGCAACCAGAAAAAACTACTGTGAATGAAAAGCCAACAGGCAGCAGAAGGAGGGACTTGAGAGCAAACTGCACAAAGGAACCAGGGTAACAGCCACACCTTTCCCATCAGACCTCTAGGGGACTCTCCCTAATGCTCCCCAGCTGAGGGACAGGCTCGAGACCCACCACCCTTTTCCATGGCAGATAGGCTTAGTGCTCAGATATTACGGTGATGGGTGGCAGCCTAAAACCCTCTAATTCTTGGTCAGAGACCAGCAAGGCAGTTCAAAGGGAAACTCTGTAGTTGCTTCTACTCACACTTTGTCGATGATCTTGAGGAAGACGCTGCAGTCCCGAAGCTGTGACAGAGCACTCAGGGGATTGTCGACCTTCAGGCTGTTCACCTGGGGATAGGACAAGATAGTCAAAAACTAGGAATCCACTAGCAAGCACGTCGCCCAGCTCTGCCAGTGACTGACTTGGGTGACCTTGGCCTTGAAAGCTTAGATTCTAGGGCAGGAGCTGGTCCAATTCAAGCCCTGAATCTGGATGTCCAATACGACTCCTGCACCCTGTGACAAGACAGTCACACAGCCAAAGACAAGACACTAACATGGGACTCATTCATAATGCGCTTCCCTAGAGATGCTCAGAGGCAGCATAAAGTCTGCCAAGGACCTTCTGCCTCATTTACAGCTAGACTAACCGGAAAGAGTCATATCAGCTGTACAGTAAGAAACCCCAGTCCAAGTCTCTGCTGGCTTCCTGCTGTGCTTTAGTCACTAGGCTCATGGCCCCTGCACTGGTTTCAGGGCAAGTTTCCAAGGCAGGACTGACCGGGCCCAGCGTTTCCAATTACAGTAGCTCCTCACTGAACGTCATCCCGGTTAACGTTGTTACGTTGCTGATCAATTAGAGAACATGCTCGTTTAAAGCTGCACAATGCTCCCTTACAACACTGTTTGGCAACCGCCTGCTTTCTCCACTGCTTGCAGAAAGAGCAGCCCGTTGCAGCGAGCTGGTGGGGCAGCCCCCCCATCAGCACCCTGAAGTTCCCTGTGCGGCAGTCGCCCAGCAGGCTTTCAGCTGCCGGCAGTTCAGCTGTCCCTCCCTGCATGGCCATGTGCTGTTCCTGCCCTCTGCCTTGGAGCTGCTCCTGGGAGCCTCCTGCTTGCTGTACGGGGGTGGGTGGAAAGAGAAGGAATGTCAGGGTGATCCCCTGCCCACCCCCTGCTCCTTCACCCCATCTTCACAGAACGGGGGTGGGGGGGGAGAACAGACAACACCTCTCAGTTCAGAGGGAGCTTGCTGGCAGCAGCTGCTGCTTCAACTTGCCGAGTTACTTAAAAAGGCAATGTACATAGAGTGGGGTCAGGATATTTAAAGTGGCAACATAGATCTCTGTCACTTGCACACACTGTGTGTGTCTCTGTTTCTCTCCACTGTGTTGTCTCCCCTCCTTCCATTCGTGCTGCCTTGTAGAGTGTGAAGCAACATTAACAACAACGTGTTAACCCTTGAGGGCTCAGCCAAGTGCTAGTTGATCATTTAGCAGTAAGGCATTCCCTGGGAAACATCCCGCCCTCTGACTCCACCACCTCAACCAAGCTTCACAATCATCATTGCTGTGGACAGTATTAAACTGTTTATTTAAAACAATCTCTGTGTGTGTGTGTGTACGTGTACACACACACACACACACACACACAGGACTTGTCCAGCAAAAAAAATTTTCCCTGGAACCTAACACCCCCTTCCCACCATTTACATTAATTCTTATAGGGAAATTGAATTTGCTTAACATCGTTTCACTTAAAGCAGCAGCACTTTTCAGGAACAGAATGACAAACGTTAAGCGAGGAGTTACTGAACTCATCAACAGGAATTGTGAGCAAACGTCCCCCCACCCTCACCTACTACCCGGTCAAATCTGTAGAACTCAGAGCCTTACAGAGAGCAGCCCAGAAGGTTACATTACAAGGCAGGAAGGCTCCAGACCCACCAGTGACCCTCCAACTGCATTCACTCTAATGGCTGATCCCCGCCCAGAGCTGCTGAGGAGGTTCCCCACCCCACATCCCCAGGGAGAAGTGCATGCTCAAAGAAGCAGGAGCAATTAAGAAGGCCTTGTGCTAAGGGAAGCAGAGCCTATCCACTCATAGTGCAAGGCAAGCAGGCAGAAGTAAGGCATGGACACTTTACCCAGGCCAGGAGAGCACTGGCCCTCATAGTGTGAAGAGACATCTTTGTGATGCTGCCAGGTTACCCTCCAAACCTAAAAGGGCCAAGAAAAAAAAAGTAGTTAAAGCCTGAATGGAACATGCAGATTCATACACAACCAGCACTGGACACGGATTCAGGTAAGTGAGGAACGAATGAAAGGCTACTCTGCTTCTATAGCCCCTTTCCTTGGAGTATCTCGGCACATTTTACACAAGTGGTGAGACAGCATCTCAATTCACTGGCAGGAAGGCAGAGGTTAAGTGGCTCTGCTGTGGTACAGCCAAATACATGCTAGGTCTCCTGGCTTCCAGACCCCTGCTGCTGAGTATTGCTAGATATGTATCTAGCACCTTTCATCCTAAAAGATCTCAAAATTCCTTATGAACTAGTCCAGAGGAATCACTTTATCCAGCCTACAAATGCAGCCACTTCTGGGGTAGAACCAATGCATTTCTGCCACACACAACGATGTTACAACTGTTTAGGAGTAGCAGCAAAGAATGTCACATCCACCTGAATGGACAGTGGAGTAGTAGTCTGAGGACCTAAGTCGAAACACAGCTCGGATACCAATTAAAAAACGCCTTTGACCTATGTTGTCTGAGAGGGGTCAGGGCCTGAAGTTTACATCTCAGCTGAAAGCCATTCAAAGTTCTACAGTGTGTTTATTATCAGAGGGGTTGCCGTGTTAGTCTGAATCTGTAAAAGCAGCAAAGAGTCCTGTGGCACCTTATAGACTAACAGACGTTTTGGAGCATGAGCTTTCGTAGGTGAATACCCACTTCGTCAAACACATGTAGTGGAAATTTCCAGTGTGTTTATGTCACTTCCCCAAGCTGTTCTCTCAATGGCGTAATCAATTTTATTACAGTACAGTAGTGTCTAGATACCGACCAACATCCGAGTCCCATCGTGCTGGGCACTGGATAAAGACCATAGTAGACGGTCCCTTCCCCAAAGAGCTTCGGTCTAAATAGACAAGAAATGGACAGACATAGTGTAGGGGAAACAAAATCTGTAGAATAGCTGATTCTAAAGCAAACCACTGTCAGGCTGTCCGCTGAATCCCATCTTTGCTCCCAGGAGAGCACATTAATCTTTGCTGGCATTGTAAGTTATGCAGCGAGCAGGGCTTCTAGGTTAAAGGTATCTCCCCACTGTTGATGTGGGGAGCAGGTGGTGAATGCCGCGATGATGGGGAGACCAGAGAAACGTACTCTGAACTCTATCAGCCAGATCCAGCCCTGCTGTAAGCAGGGATTGGAGTTACAGTAGGCCTGGTTTTAACGCTCCATATCCATTTACAGAATACGGTCCCAAACTAGCCACCAGTTAAGATTTAGCAGCCATCCGCTGTCTCCTCCTTCCCCACAACATTTGGTGCCACCTCCTCTGGCTCTTGGAGGGAGCACCAGGGTTCCAAAGAAGGAACTAACCTACTCGGGGCGGTGGGATGTTCTGCTAAGATACAAGCACTACGGGAGGGGAAGGAGTCAAATTATAACAGTCCGAAGGACCACAAGAAGGGCTGCCCTGGATCCCTTCCCATGGCCTGAGACCAGTGGAGACGCGTCATTACCACATCTTGGATAAGTACAAACACTGGAGTGTTTCAGTACCCAAAGGCGTGTGCTCTGACTTGCCACTGTGTGGAGACCAAGCATTTTTTAGACTAGCCCTGTTCCCCAGCACCCCCCTTTGCCCCCTAACCACTACAATGCCTTCTATTTCAACTCCTAAGCTTTGTCTGACCCCCATTTCGCTGCTACCCTGAGGAGCAGGTCCATTGACGGCAGTAGGTACAGGACTAAACAGAGAACTGGAGTCAAAGACTCCCAATTTCTAACCCAGCTCTGACACCAGCTCTTCCTCTGGCCTTGAAAACACTCTGCCTTATTTCTCATCTGGGCAGCAGGGCTAGAGCCTGCCTGATTCCCAGGGGGAGCACAAGGAGTAGCTGATTTTTGTGAAATGCGCTGGAAAGTCATTCTGTCAGTGCATGCTACCTGGTGCAGGACGTCCTCATTCAGACCCCCGAGACAGCTACAGCGAGACTGTGTTCCATCGCCTTTCAGCCAAGGGGCTTGGTCCTTAGAGGGCTACATCTCAGTCCGGTTCCTCCCCAGCCACCCAGAAAGTTTCAAGCCAAGGCTCCACCATCAGGAGGAGTGGGAAATCAGTTTCCCCATCAGATCCGTCCCTCGAGTCAGTGGCATAAAGGCCTTAAACAACCTGTTCTGTAGCAGACTGCCAGGTTTCCTTCACTGCTGGCGGCAGCTGCTGCCTCCCATCCTTCACCCCGAAGGGAGCCTCTGAGCCCCACACCCAGTTGCTGAGACTGAGCCCACTGGGGGAAGCTACAGGGGGTTGAAGGGGGTCTTGTAACAGCATCCAGCATAGATGCTAGCAGCAGCTACTTCTGGCTCTTCCTACCCACCCCTCCCCCACGAAACGGCTGGCTCTATTTCTCCCCACCCCGCCCCCACCCAGATCACAGCAGGGGGAGGATTTCTCTTCGCTCCAGCAGGCTCTCAGCTTAGGAGCTGGCAACCTGTGAGCAGCAGCTGATTCTGCTGGGTGACAGCCCTGGTGTTCCTACTAAGCACCAACGCTGCTCTACCTGGAAGAGAGCAGGATCCCAGGAAAACCCAGAGGAGAGCTAAACACGAACTGCTAAGCTGAAACCAAGCAAAGTGTGGCTCAACTCTGAGGCCTCTGAATGTTAGCCAAGCTCCAGGAGAGGCGGGAGCAATTCGATGCTTCACAGCAGCCAGGTAAGGCAGGCAAAGGGCAAGTCGGGATTATTTCCCCCTTTGCTGAAACACAACCACCAACAGGGCAAAACACAGCAGTCATTTAACAGCACAGGGAATATGCCGCACAGTCCAGAGGGCAGGAAAGGCAGCAGAACACTGTAGCCAATTGGAACTGCAGAAGGAATTTAGGTCAGCAGCATGTAATTAACCAAACCAGACACTAGCTAGGTCACTCTGGTAGTGACAAATCTCATTGGAAAAAGAGAGATTCCCTCCTCCCCAGGGCTGCACTGAAACATTGGGGGGGAACAACGACCGAGGAAGGAATGGATTGTAGAATTGTAGTGAGCATGATCGCAGGCTTCAGTGTATGAGGCTAAATCTCTCCCTGGTGCAACTCCATGCACTTCAAGGCCTTGTCTGCATGAGCATTCTCGCTCTGTCACCAGTGGAGTTGAACTGGAGGGAAGTGTCAACAAGAACCTCTTGGTGTTCATAGAGCCCAGTTCACACCTGCCAGGGATGAGCCTGGCCAATGGTCCTTCCTAAGCTAGGAGAGCACGGTTAATGAATTACTTTGAAATCAGCAGGGTTCCTACGAAAGCTTTGGCAAGTGCTGGGCAGAGATCAAGAGCTCATGGGAGCTAGGTTCCTCCCCTTCCCTCTGAAATCCCAGGAAAGCCACGCCCAATAGACATGCCCATGGAAATGCACCCAGCGGAGCATACTAGAGGCTTTGCGGTGGCATGAGCTGAAAGCTAAGACCTGCACATATCTGACTTTCCTTAGCCACGTCTGAGCCTCCCACCCCTAAAAAGCTTCCAAGGCAGCGCTTTGTAACACACCCTTTAAGGTTCTTCAGGTTCTCTTTCTTGCCTGGGTTTCTTTGGAAGAATCAGACTCCTTCGGGGAGAGAAAAAAACCCTCATAAAATTTGTCAGATTCCCCCGTTTTGCTGGAGACCTGGGAAGAGGTGTTCCGGAAAGAGCTGGGGAGGCTTGTTCTCTGGAGAGATGAAAGGGCTCCTGTACTGGGCCCTTCTCACATTTCAAACACCATGATAAGAAACTCCTCCCCTTGCTCTGCTCCATGGTCTCCTGTTAACTCTTTCTGGGGAATCGCAGCAGCACCAATGCTATCCCAGGAGGGAGGGGAGACACCCCATCCCTACAGCCACCGCAGAGCCAGGGCACTGCTGTACTCCTACCTCTGGCATTTACCATGAAGTGAGCACTAAGAACCAGTCACTTTTAGAGCTGCCAGATCCATTTCCTTCTGATGACTGGAGCTAACACAAACCACCTGCTGGAGGGGATGAAATCGAACTTCCAGACTCTGGATTCCAATTAGCAGAGCTCTAGCTAAGGGAAGCTGCAGTAAGCACCAGCAGAGGAGACCACCCCCCCCCCAGTGCTACCACCTATTACTAGCACGTTGGAGTAGCCTGCGTCTTTACCCCATCTCACTTGGTTACATGGCAGCTCACTGGCAGCGCAGCGACCTTTGCTTCCTGTGGGATTGCCGCACTGTTACAGCACAGCAGAGAATGAACGCAGATAAAACATGTGTAATACTAGGCACTACAGAACTGAAGGGGACCGGACGGCTAAGGGGGCCACCACTCAGATTTGGGGAGGGGGCAGAAGTGTTTATAACCAGAGCTCAGAGGAAGTTCAGATACCTACCAGTCAGAGCATTAAACCTTCTAGCCAGGTAAGGAAGAAGGGGCTAGAGGGACACCCACCAGTGAGGTTCAGGCCCACTGTCAAACCCAACTGCCAGGAAAGGGCAGGGTGCTGTACTTTTTACCGGCATTTTGTCCCTACTGGCTGCTTAGGGACACTCATATCAGCCTCTGGCTAGTAGGTGCCAGAACAGGAAGGTCCACAGACCCCTTCTTGCTGTTGGAAAAGCAACGCTGGATCTCTGCTGCACACTCCAGAGCTCCCTGGCTTCTTTAAGGGGTGCAAGACAGGCCTTCACTTGCTCTCTCCTTCAGACTTGTTATGTTGCCTTCCTCACCAGGATAACTCCACTTCCCAGGTTAGCTGCCGCTCCTCAGAGCTCTCCCAAGCAAGAGCACAAAGTGACCTGATTTCTGACCATGGCATTGTGGCTCACAGGTTCTAAACACCAGCAGTGAAACGGACCAGTCTGGTTCATTTCAATTCAGCTGCTGTTTGCCAGAGCCTGGGGCAGCAGCAGCGATAATGGAGGGTCTATCTACAGATGCTGAAAGACAGCACTGCAGCAATTCACACTCCATTTCCGTTGGGAGAGCTTTCCTTGCAGCCACAAGGACTTGGAACTTATGCTTAAAAAGACCAAAGCCAATCGATGCTACAGAAGGTCATGGGTTAGACCCTCAGTCACCAGGGAAGATTTCCTTCTCACTGCCGGTTGAGTGACTGCTTGGAGTTTTCAAGGTCTGCTTAGACCACACCATTTCTCACCACTGTCTGGTGAAGACAGCAGAGAACGTCTGCGCAAACCATGGCTTTGCTGGAAACACTCCACCTGTTACCACCTAAATTCCAGCACACAAAGGAATACTAACAGGATACAGAACCTATTGCCTCCAGGTCACAGATTCACTCGTTCAAACCTGGCTCAGGCTGGCAGGGCCAAATGTTTACCTTCTGACGGCTGTTGTGGCTGACATGAAGGGAGATACTTTTTGATTCTCTTTGAGCTCAAGTGGCAGAGATTCAAGAGCTGAAGGTCCAGGATTCCGCTCCCAACTTCACAGGGGTTACGGTTTATCTAGCGATTATACAAGAGTCCAGATACTCTGGTAGTGAGCATCTTTAGTGCACCTGAGTTAAACAGTCTTGGTCTAATTCCTAGCAGGCAGCTTTTCACATCACAAAAACGACCATCACAACTGGCACTCTTTGTTGGCAATTTCAGCAGATTGCCAGAAGATTGAATACCCCAGGGAAACTGTTGCCTCATCCCTAGAGGTAGCTTCTCCAAATCAGGACTGAGATGCAGTGGGAGCAAAGTAGAGACTTGCTGGTGAAAGCTGCTGGTGACTGCAAGAAATTCACGTTTTTTTAAAAAACCCTCCAGGCTGCTATATTTCTAACTTGAATGCGTTAAGTTGTGCACCTCAACAAACTGCCCCATTTCCCACCTGCAGCTCCTGTTGACTTCAATGTGATGCTCAGCACTTGTGAAAGTCTGGCCCCTCTTATCTGGGGAACACAAGATTAAAAATTTTAGCTCAAGTTACTGATCTTTGCAACACCTCTGAGGCGCTAGCCCCGTTATCCAGATGGAAAAAGTGAGGCACAACGTGAAACATCCTGTTACTAGTTAGTCCTTCCTCCTCCTGTCCACTTGTTTGTCTCCTCTTGCCTTTTAGATTATAAATTCTTTAAGGCAAGAACTTGTTTAAGGTGTAGGATGGGTAGCATAAAAGGGCCTGAATCTGGGTGAGCCCTTCAATGCAAATAATAAAAAAGTAAATTAAGTGAATTGCCCAAGAGCAGAGGAAGTCGGTGTCCAAGATGGGATTGTAACTCCAGCATTCTTCGCTCTCAGCCTTGTGCTCAGATCACTTCTTTGTCACAGCCAGCCTGTGGTGCTGCTGATGCCTGACAGACGGTTCTACGCCTGGCAGAGTGGCTCACTCCCTAGGGAGAGTAGGGACCATATATTCCCTTGGAGGAGGAGGACATGCCAGCCATCGATCTTCCTTGCTTTAGGCAGACATGCTCACTGCTGTCTTCCTCTAGGCTCCCTCACTTGAAGGATGGGAAAGAAAGGTCAGCAGCTCAAAGGATCAAAGGGAAGAAAAATGTAATTCCGCTGCAAGGCCACATTCACGGTGGCGGAATCCATGTTGGTGATACCTGAATAAAAGCTTTCAAATGTGATGTAACAAAAGCCTCAGTTTTGCTACCGGTGCTTACACCTGCTGGTACCACCTTGACACCCAAAGCCCCACACCACTGCTTAAAAAGTATCCTCACCTGGGCTGAGCACAAGGGGAGTAAAATCCAACCCTGACAGAATACGCTGCACTAACGGTTCAATACGTGGCTGTTCAGGGGAGTTACAGCAGCACTGGACAGACACACAACTGTTTTTAACATAAGGGTCTGTGCTCTGCTGCTTGACCTGAGTGGCTAACCCAGGCAAAATACCATGTTAGGCAAGGATGTTCCTTTGGATTTAGCAATTCTGCTAACAAACCACACACCCAGAGGAAGGGAAGATCCACTCCCACTCCTCTAGTCCCCAGCATGGCTGCTTGTTTATATTCTCCCTCTTCCCTCCCCCCACTCCCTGATTCCCTATTCCTCAGAGCTCTGCCCTGGATTTAGAGGAAAGAGGAGGAACGGGAGGCGTGATCCTTTTGCAGAAAGCACGCAGCAATTTGCCTGAATTTGAGCGCTTGCCATTTGGGTCATTAACCAACACCACAGTCTTTTACGTACATCTCTCTCAATGCCCTTCCCCCCAAAATCAGGTTTGCGTCTATTCCCAGCCCTCACTGGACTGATGAAAGGGCCCCCCCCCCACCGAGCGCAGTCAGTACAAAGACACTTATTTTGAAAAAAAAGAAAAACACCCTCTCCACGGGAAGCCAAAACTCCCGGATGTTGGCAAATCAAACTTAGCCTGTCGCTTCAGAGTTTACCTACTTATTCGCACCTTTCAGGGCAAGCAGGAGATCTTGATCCTGCTGATTTTAAAGAATCCTGATAACCCATCCCGACTTTGGAGCTAGAAGACCGTGATTTTATTATTATTTTTAAAACACCACCCCCCTCCACGCCGCCCCCCTCCATCCATGTTTAAACAAACAAGGAAGATAGAGAAAGTCTTCACTGAGGCCTTACCAGACTTCTAAAGCCACAATCTGTGTAAGGGTTTTAGTCTGCCATTAGCATTTAAACCCTTGGAAGAGACCGAAAAAGGGAGAATAACCACACACAAAAGAAAAGTTGTTGGTTTTCTTCTCAGGCTGGCAGGAGATGGTTCCCCCGCTTCCTGGCCCACAGCCAGAGAGACGTCACAGCAAGGAGTCTGCTTTCTTTAAAGGCACACGGCACAAAAAGACGTGCGGCAGGAGCAGCTTCAGTAGGTGGCAAGCTGCCACCAAACTCAGAAATGGACAGTCATGCTAAATGGACACATTGTAGGAAACCAAGCCGCCCCTGTTAAACCTTTTCCTAGATATAGACGCTTGATGCGACCAGTTTACGCCTCAGCATTCTACCAGAGAAGGAACGATCAGGCTTGGCACTTACGCAGCGCCACACAGACATTAAAGGGAAATCCTTAGGCAGCCGTGTTAGTTTCATAGCTTCATGTGAAACTAGACAAATTCAGACTGGAAGTAAGGTGTTAATTACTCTCACCCTTAAAAATGTATCATTGGAACAATTTACCAAGGGAATTATTCGGGGGACTTGGCTATAAAGCCCTGTGCTACACAGGAGGCCAGACTAGGGACTAGGTTATCACAATGTTCCCTTCTGGCCCTCGAATCCATGGACAGTAATTTTCAATTTCGCCATTTAAGAGCAATTCCCCCCACCAGTCCCTTCAGCTCCAAAAGGTCTTGGAATCAGAGTGGGGCTAGTGATGGGGCATTATTAAAAATAGGCAGCCTGCTCAGAGACGATTCCTTTGACTCGGTGCCACTGTAACACAACTACTATCAAAAAAAAGGGGGCTGGGGGCCCGGTCCCAATTTAAAATCATTTTCAGTTTGTGTTTGAGAGCCCAGATACTCTACAATTCAGACTTGAAGACACAGTTCCAGCTAACCTGGCTTTTCAGATGGTTTGGCTGGGAAAAGCCTTGTTTAAGCGCACCTGGGTTTCATGCAGTTGTGGACTGGCACAATTCCACTCGAAATCCGTGGAGCTTGAACTATGCTTAAGCGAGTTTTAGTCCATGTTTAAACTCTCCATGACACACAGACTCAAAAAAGGACCTAGCTGATACCAGATTTTAAAAACACAAACAGGATGAACATCCCAAGTATTGCTGGTTTAAGAAGTTAGTGGGGAAAAAAACCTGTAAATTCATGAAGGGTGAAAAGTGCCCTTCAACGTGGGCAGGTCAGTGTTTAACCCTTTCCCTGCTGCTGACTGAAGTACGCAGACACATCTTTGAACTGATCCTCTCTGTTGTGGTTGGGTACATCCCAGCCTTCCCTTGGAAATATGGCTGCTGAAACCTACGCACATTCCTGCAGTGGCCGGAAGGTTTCCAGCTGCCTGCCTGCTCTGGCAACGACTGGGGAATTTGAGGGGAAGGGTCCACGTTTTTCCCCCTACCGCCATTCAAAGGGCCCTCCCAAATGCATATCAACAGGATGTGCAACAGTAGCCAACCCAGCAGAGCTTTCAGCCCTAGGACATGCCCTGTCAGTAAAGCAGGAGCAGATGCCCAAAGCTATACCACAGCTGCTGCTAAGTGTACAATGGCCACTGCATTAGCCTGTACACCCAGAAGCTAGATTACAGCCTTGCATGCACATTGGAGGATACAATAAATATCGCAGACCTTGTCAATCTATACAGCTTCCTTTCTAAATTCAGTCTAATATAGCTAGACTTACCTCTGAGCTTAACGGCTACTGATACGTTTTCAGGGGACTGAAGGGCCAGCATGGTTGGTTGAATAGACACAAAGCTGTCAAGAGAAGTTTGGGTTTTGGGGTGGACCTGTGGTCAGAGCACACGACTAGGTGCACGAGACCTTGCTTCTGGCTCCTGGTTCTGCAAATGACTCACTGTATGACAGTGGGAAAGTCACAGCCTTTGCCCTCAGTTTCTCCCAGCTCTAGAAATGAGGACACTTCTTCCTATTTTGCAGATGGTTTGAAGTTTACTTCATTAGCGTCTGTAAAGCATTCAAGACCATCAGAAAGCAACATATACAAGCTGCAGAGTGTTCTTACTATGTCTGGGCAGGGACAATGCTTTACTGTCCTCTGAGCATTTCAAAGTGCTTTGCAGACATCCTCTAATTAAGCCTTAAAAATACACTTGAAGCAAGAATCCTCCTGTTTTTCAGATGGGAAAATGAAGGCACAGTTTAGTTACTTGCCCAAGGTCACACAGGTAGAGCCATTGTTATTTCTATTAGCACTTAAGAGCCCTAGTCATGGGCCAGAACCCCACTGTGCTAGATGTTGTACGAACACAGAAAAAGACTGTTTGTGCCCTAGAGCTCAGAACAGACCCCAAAGTCCAATTCCTGCTCCCGTTACAACAAAGCCTCTGCTACATAGAAAGCTTTCCGTTTCCACCCTCTCTCTCTAGTCCCGTTCACCCTTGACAAGTGAAAGAATCACTTGTCGGAAAGCATTTTGCCTACTATTGGTACAAGTAACACTCAAGATCACTATAATTAGGCTTGGAAGGATTAGATTTTTATTGGTAAATGTCAGTAATGGTCTATTTCACCATACACACAACTGACTATAAAATATTTTCCTATCTGCATATTTCTATTATTATAGATAAGAAAAATGCTGCTTGAGAACTTATGAGTCAAAATTCAGTCATTCAGACTTCTGAATTAGGCTTGTTACAAACAGGCTAACGAATGAACAGTTAAAACAGGTTGTAACGATGCTGGCCGTGGGAGCCAGTTGAGGTCACTCAATTAGAGTGAACTGCAAACAAAATGGGGCAGAAAAACCCCAAAAGCTGGTGGATATTCCAATACTTAGATTTACCAAGCTAGCACAAAACAGCTCTTGTATTACCTCACTGGTTACTCAGAAATCCAAATAACCCAGTTCCCTTAAAGAGTCCAGTTTCAGGCCTCCATCCAGACACACCTGTCAGATATGATGATGATTCCTGAAAATCTTATCTCATCATATAAAAGAAAAGGTTCTTCCAGTCCCAAAGGATCAGCCACACACCCAGGTTCAATTATAACTTAGATCTTAGCCAAAATACATGCTATAGCCAATTCTTATTAACTAACCTAAAATTCTTTAAAAAAAGAAGAGAGAGAGTTGGTTAGAAGATCAATATACATACAGACTTGAACTCAATTTCTGAGGTTCAGATACAGAGCAGAGATTAGCTTGTATTTACCAAAAGTCCCTTTAGAAATAGTTCACACATTATAGTCCAATGTCTATATTCAGGGTGACTCCAGTCTGACTGGGGACCTCAATTCTTATGGCTTAGGGTTTCCCATTCTTGAAACCCAAAGCAAATTTAAGATGAAGAAGGATCCTGTCCCAGGGTTTTTATACATTTCCAGCAGCCTTTTGGCCTGAGAAAACAATAGGCTTAACTCCTTCTCCCGAACATCCTGGCAATTAGCAGAGGGTAATTGATCCATTAAAAACAAGTTAAGATACAGGTTACCACAAACTTCAAAGAGACATATAAACAATAATACTATTTCACTCAAGTATCTTCCTAAATATCAATATTCCTTTTTTGCTCTTTGAATCAAAGTTATAGCAACAGACAAGACTTGTTTGCTTACATCACAAGACCTGAGTGAACATCTACTCTTCTACCTCTAACAACACAGACTTTCATTTCAAAGCTCTGTTCATTTACTTATCTTCCTACTTCGGCCATGGGTCAGGCCAGTCTGTGAGTTAATTGTTTCTGGCCCTATGTCACCTTTCAATAAGATATTATATTACACTCAATGTTATGCAGGAACCATTTTGTTTTGATTTAAGAATATTTACTTTGTATATTTTGACAAGTGATAGACAATTTGAGTTTTAGTGATTTATAAAACTTTAATTTTTTGAATCCTAACATCTATAGTCATTAAATAATCCTCTGGACCCTCCACCCCCTAATTTCCCACAACTGTGAAAATATAAATCAATAAATGAAATGCTTTAAAAATATCTATCAAAATTACAAAAAAATTGAATTATGCTAAGCCTAACTATAATTGAAAGACTGGAGACCGTCTTTTTTCCATTTATTGTGTGCTAATAACACTTCATATATGACTCATTTCATTTCCCCCCTCTCCGCCCCCCATGTTCAGTTTCTCCTGTTTGAGCCTTTTACACAAGGGGGAGACCCATTTTTTAAAAACATTCATAAGTGTGGTTGTGAGACCAGAGAAGTTAGCACAGGCACTAATGGACAGGTACTAGCATATTATGGTGGCAAGTGGTATAATAAGTAGGGCTGTCAAAAATGAATTGTGATTAAATCGCACTGTTAAACAATAATAGAATACCATTTATTTCAATATTTGTGGATGTTTTCTACATTTTCAAATATATTGATTTCAATTACACAGAATACAAAGTGTACAGTGTTCACTTTATATTTATATTTGATTAAATATTTGCACTGTAAAAAACAAAAATACTATTTTTAATTCCCCTAATACAAGTACTGTAGTGCAATCCCTTTATCATGAAAGTTGAACTTACAATTGTAGAATTATGTACAAAAAAACTGCACTCAACAATAAAACAATTGTGAAAGTGCAATTCACAAATGTAGATTTTTGTTTGTTTGTTTCATAACAGCACTCAAAAACAAAATGATGTAAAACTTTAGAGCCTACAAGGCCATTTGGGTCCTACTTCCTGTTCAACCAGTCACTCAGACAAACAAGTTTGTTTATATTTATGGAAGATAATGCTGCCGGGTTCTTGTTTAGAATGTCACCTGAAAGTGAGAACAGGTATTCGCATGGCACTGTTGTAGCCCGCATTTCAAGGTATTTAAGTGCCAGATGCACTAAAGATTCACATATCCTTTCATGCTTCAACCATCATTCCAAAGGACATGCATCTATGCTAATGATGGGTTCTGCTTGATAACGATCCAAAGCAGAGTGGACCGACGCATGTTCATTTTCATCATCGTGAGTCAGATGCCACCAGTAGAAGATGGATTTTCTTTTTTGGTGGTTCAGGTTCTGTAGTTTCCACAATGAAGTGTTGCTCTTTTAAGACTTCTGACAGCATGCTCCACATCTCATCTCTCTCAGATTTCGGGAGACGCTTCAGATTCTTAAACCTTGAGTCAAAAGCTGTAGCTATCTTTAGAAATCTCACACTGGTACCTTCTTCACATTTTGTCAAATCTGCAGTGAAAGTGTTCATAAAACCAACATGTGCTGGGTAATCATTCGAGACTGCTATAACCTGAAATATGGCAGAATGCAGATATAAAAGAGCAGGGGACATACAAAAAAGCAAACAGGATGTTAGGAATCATTAAAAAGGGGATAGAGAATAAGACAGAGAATATATTATTGCCCTTATATAAATCCATGGTATGCCCACATCTCAAATACTGCGTACAGATGTGGTCTCCTCATCTCATAAAAGATATACTGGCACTAGAAAAGGTTCAGAGAAGGGCAACTAAAATGATTTGGGGTTTGGAACGGGTCCCACATGAGGAGAGAATAAAGAGGCTAGGACTTTTCAGCTTGGAAAACAGGAGACTAAGGGGGATATGATAGAGGTATACAAAATCATGAGTGATGTGGAGAAAGTGGATAAGGAAAAGTTATTTACTTATTCCCATAATACAAGAACTAGGGGTGACCAAATGAAATTAATAGGCAGCAGGTTTAAAACAAATAAAAGGAAGTTCTTCTTCACGCAGCGCATAGTCAACTTGTGAAACTCCTTGCCTGAGGAGGTTGTGAAGGCTAGGATTATAACAGGGTTTAATAGAGAACTTGATAAATTCATGGTGGTTAAGTCCATTAATGGCTATTAGCCAGGATGGGTAAGGAATGGTGTCCCTAGCCTCTGTTTGTCAGAGGCTGGAGATGGATGGCAGGAGAGAGATCACATGATCATTGCCTGTTAGGTTCACTCCCTCTGGGGCACCTGGCATTGGCCACTGTCAATAGACAGGATACTGGGCTAGATGGACCTTTGGTCTGACCCAGTATGGCCGTTCTTATGTATGTTCTTAGTTCTTCCCCAAAGAGTTCAGTCACAAATTTAAATTAACTCATTTTTTTTAAACGAGCATCATCAACATGGAAACATGTCCTCTGGAATGGTGGCTGAAGCATAAAGGGGCATATGAATGTTTAGCATATCTGGCATGTAAATACCTTGTAATGCCAGCTACAAAAGTGCCATGCAAATGCCTGTTCTCACTTTCAGGTGATATTGCAAATAAGACGTGGGCAGCATTATCTCCTGTAAATGTAAACAAACTTGTTTGTCTTAGCAATTGGCTGAACAAGAAGTAGGACTGAGCGGCCTTGTAGGCTCTAAAGTTTTACATTGTTTTGTTTTTGAGTACAGTTATGTAAACAAACAAAAAAAAAATCTACATTTTTAAACTGCACTTTCAGGATAAAAAGATTGCACTACAGTACTTGTATAAAGTTAATTGAAAAACACTCTTTTGTTTATCACTTTTACTGTGCAAATATTTGTAATAAAAAATAATATACAGTGAGCATTGTACACTTAGTATTGTGTTGTAATTAAAAATCAATATATTTGAAAATGTAGAAAAACGTCCAAAAATATTTAATACATTTCTTATTGGTATTCTGGCACAAAGAGAACAAATCACTACTGTAAGCCCCATCTGACCCCAGTACAGCACATCTCTCACTGTGGTTTTGCATCAATGTAGCTAACCCAGTGCAAAAAAGATACCCAGTACAGACATGGGCTTTCAGAGTGTTGTCACTGTGATGGGTAACAAATTTAGCAAGTTTTAAATCACATTTTACCAATGTCTAGGTATTTCAGTGACCACCACCACACCACATCATCAAAGTGCCTCACAAGCTTTGCTGAATTTATCTATCACACCTTACCTTGCAGTGTGTAACTATGCTGGTTCTGGCGGGACCCACCTGAGAGTGCCAATTCAGGACAAACTGCTTAAAACAGGGCAGTTACAGCCCAAGGCTGGGGGTTTTCCACCTCTAAGGCAAACCAAACCAGCCAGATTAAGAGGATTTGGTTCTCACCCACTGCTAACCACAGTCACATAAGCAATTTCCTTGGACACCCAGTTCCCAGTATCACACATCCACTCGTTTGGGGAAAATGTTATGAAAACCACACCCAGTAAGAGAGAAAGTTCTCCTGTCAAAGGAACCAAACCCCAGACCCAGGTCAATATACAATCAGATTTAACCCAACTAATAAAGCGGTTGCCAAATCTTAGGATCTAAATCTTAAAGGTTTAATTCATAAAAGGAAAGATGCGTGAGACCTAGAATTGAGTAAATGGAATCAATTACATACAGTAATGGCAAAGTTCTTGATACAGGTTGAGCAGTGACAGAATAACTGCAGGTTCATATCAGTTCTGGAACATCCAAGCGGGGATAGGTCTCAGTCCTTTTGTTCAGAGCTTTAGTTTGTAGCCAGTCTCCAGAGGTAGAAGCAGAAATGAAGACAAGATGGAGATGAGGCATCAGCTTTTATGCTTTTCCCAGGTAAGAACACCTTTTGTTCTCTGGGAAACTTACAGCAAATGGGTCTGGAGTCACATGGCAATCCTGCATATCTTTGCTGAGTCACAAGGCAGACTGCCTTCTCTCAGTGGGTCAGTTGTATAGCTGAATGGCCTTAATAGGCATCAAGGAGGCTAGTCAGAGCTGACACAACTGTCTGGGTATCACCCCACAGAGCACAGCATCATTTTGAAATACAGACAGTATAAGACCAATACTTATTAACTTACTAAAAATGATATATACAACAAGATAGGAATCATACCAGCAAACATACCTTGTCTTAGTACCTCATTTGACCCCTTTATACAAGATTTGTGCCACTACAGGATTTGTTGGCAACCCTTTCTAATGGTCCCAGTTCAAACTCATAAGTGACACAGTGAGAACTAGAAAAGAAATATACAAATTGAATGCAAAGGTCACATAGTCAGTGGCTAAGGCTGGATTGAACCCATTCTGTCAAGCTTTATCACAGCCAATCATATTCAGTCAACATCGTTCAAGGACTGCTCTGTCAGGTAAACACTACCATGTAAAATCCAGTGTCCTGATCTCAAAGTCAGAACCCTACATTATCATAGAACTGGAGGGACATTGAGAGGTCATCTAGGTCTAGTCCCCTGAACCATGCAGGACTAAGTTATTGTTTACATCATCCTGACAGGTGTGTCTCTAACTTCTCTTAAAACGCTCCAACGATGGAGATCCCACAACCTCCCTAGGCAATTTATTCCAGTGCTTAACCACCCTGACAGTTAGGAAGTTTTCCCTAATGTGCAGCCAAAACCACCCTTGCTGCAATTTAAGCCCATTGCTTCTTGTCCTATCCTCAGAGGTTAAGGAGAACAGTTTTTCTCCCTCCTCCTTATAACAATCTTCGACATACTTGAAAACTTATGTCCCTCCCCTAGTCTTCTCTTTTCAGATTAAACAAACCCAGTTATTTCAATCTTCCCTCACAGGTCATGTTTTCTAGACCTTGAATCAGTTTTGTTGCTCTTCTCTGGACTTTCTCCAATTTGTCCACATCTTTCCTGAAATGCAGCGCCCAGAACTGGATACAATACTCCAGTAAGGCCTAACCAACGTAGAATAGAGTGGAAGAATTACTTCTTATGTCTTGCTTACAACACTCCTGCTAATACATCCCAGAATGATGTTTGCTTTTTTGCAACAGTGTTACATGGTTAACTCATATTTAGCTTGTGGTCCACTATGACCCCCAGATCCCTTTCTGCAGTTCTCCTTCCTAGGCAGTTATTTCCCATTCTGTATGTGTGCAACTGATTGTTCCTTCCTAAGTGGAGCACTTTGCATTAATCCTTACTGAATTTCATCCTAGTTACTTCAGACCTTTTCCCCAGTTTGTCCAGATCATTTTGAATTTTAATCCTATCCACCAGAGCACTTGCATCCCTTCCCAGCTTGGTATTGTCTGCAAACTTTAACTGTCCTTTCTATGCAGTTACCTAAATCATTGAAGACATTGAACAGAAACAGACCCATAACTGATCCCTGCGGGACCCCACTTGATATGACCTTCCAGCTTGACTGAACCATTGATAATTACTCTCTAGGAATAGTTTTCCAATCAGTTATGCACCCACCTCACAGTAGCTCCATCAAGGTTGTATTTCGCTAGTTTGTTTATGAGAAGGTCATGAGACAGTATCAAAAGCCTTAGTGAAGTCAAGATATACCACGTCTACCACTTCCCCCATCTACAAGGCTTATTACCAACCTAATAGCTTTCTTTGACAGGGTTTGATAGGATTTGTTCTTGACTGACTGTTGCTGATATGCTAACTGTTACTTATCACCTCCCCATCCCCTTTAAAAGGTCAGATCATATCTGATACAAAACGCAGGGTCTATAGGAATACGGTTTTACACAGATCAAGACTATGGTTTCCATGATTGCTCCTTTTAATTAACAATTTAATTTTTCCCTAAAGTGTGTACAACATATTGTAGCACTGAGGCAGCGCATAAGAATTTGAAAATGAAAAGGAATAGAATAAAAGCAAATTGACTCGCTGATATTTTTGTCCAAGCCGAGAACAATGCAAAAAGTGAACTTACACAATATCGAAAAGTAAGTAAGTCAGATCTGTGGCATGGAAAGAACATCAGTGGGTTTTTTTTAAGTGGTAGATGAGGTTTTTTTTTTTTTCCAACCTCTGAATTTGTTTTTCATCTGAGACCCTATCCCAGCCCAAGGAGCAAATCTGTAAGTATCCATCACTCATCTGCTTATGGAAGAATGAAGCTTCCACATTTTAGCACCATGTCACAATCAGCCCACTAGGATGACCACTTCTGGACTGTTAGTTTGACTTTCTTTATAGGGGCAGATCTGCAGCCGATGGGGACAAACAAGTTGTTTTCTACTAGAATCTGACCATTTCACTCGCTGAGGTTCTAGAGATCCCAGGAGCATGTTCTGGCTTGCAAACCAGATCCATGGTGGCACTGATCGCAAAAGTCAAATGGGGCCATTATTGTTCAAGTCTGTCACCCTTCTCTGTGAGAAGACAGAAGGACAGCTGTTAGACCTCATTTTGAAAAGCCATTTCTCGATGCTAGCAGTCTCGGCAAACATCAACCTGTCTTCAACGTTCCTCGTTTGCGAAGGCTGAGGCAAGGCATCTTTGGCTGTCTCCAAGGTCGAGGAACTCTTGAGCAGTGTTCCACAAGGCTCAGTTTTGTCTCATCCGCCACTCCAAAAGTATGTGAGGCCACTGAGAATGTAGCAAGCAGTACTGGAGCCAGTTTCCCTCAGACTCAGAGATCAGACCATCTATGCTTTCATCAGCCACCAGGGTATTAGTCACCAAATGTCAGCCCTGCCAGGAAAAATTCAGTCCAGACAAGAAGAGAAGTGAAAGGCGTGGGTCTGAGGAGGAGAAACTGGAGGGCATGTCTCATCTATTGAGGGTCATAATCTAAAGGACTAGGCCAGTCCCACTGTTCTCCCCCACAGACAGCGATATCGCACAGAGGTATTGGGAGGATTAAATACTTAACGTCTGTAGAACTGACTAGGACGACAAGCACTGAGCATTACGTCTTCAGCCAAAAATCCCTTAGAGAAGAGAACGTCTAATCATCCCAAAGGCCTGTTAAATCAACATATTTAGGCTTTAAAATGCAAGCACTGGTCAACTCTCCACTGAGGATCATAGTGCTTCACCAGAAATGCACAGCTGGATTTTCCTCATTATCCTCCTCAAAATTCTCCTTTTTCACAACGCCGACAAAACCCTTGACAACGGTCAGGCTGCTGGTGTGCTGAGACTACAGCCGATCATGCTGACCAATATTATCCCCCTTCTGTCTGTATCCACCTGCCCTGTATCCGTCTGTTGTCTTGCGTCTTATACTGAGATTGGAAGCTCTTTGGGCAGGGACTGTTTGTACAGCGCCTAGCACAATGGAGTCCTGGTCCGTAACTAGGACTCTGAGGTGCAACAGTAATGCAAATAATAAACACTTGCCTGTTATCTCTGAGGTCTTGTCAACACTGATTCCTACAATAAAACACACCGCATGGTAATCCCTCCAAACGGTTTGGTCTTTCATAGTGCACAGGACTGAACCATTATTTAACCTTGTTCTGAACTGGACAGTTGTATGGCTCTAGTTATGGCTCAGAAACTGAGTTAGATCCCACCTACCTTACAATCATGTCATAACTAGACCAATATCTTCATTAATGGTCTGGAGGATGGCATGGACGGCACCCTCAGCAAGTTTGCAGATGACACTAAACTGAGAGGAGTGGTAGATACGCGGGAGGGTAGGGATAGGGTACAGGGGGTCCCAGATAAATTAGAAGACTGGGAAAAAGAAATCTGATGAGGTTCAACAAGGACAAGTGCAGAGTCCTGCACTTAGGATGGAAGAATCCCATGCACTGCTACAGACTAGGGACCGAATGGCTAGGCAGCAGTTCTGCAGAAAAAGACTTAGGGGTTACAGTGGATGAGAAGCTGGATATGAGTCGACAGTGTGCCCTTGTTGCCAAGAAGGCTAATGGCATTTTAGGGTGTATACGTAGGAGCACTGCCAGCAGATCGAGGGACGTGATCATTTCCCTCTATTCGGCATTGGTGAGGCCTCATCTGGAATACTGAGTCCAGTTTTGGGCCCCACACTACAAGAAGAATGTGGAAAATTGGAAAGAGTCCTGTGGAGGGCAACAAAAATGCTTAGGGGGCTGGAGCACATGACTTACGAGGAGAGGCTGAGGGAACTGGGATTATTTAGTCTACAGAAGAGAAGAACAAGTGGAGATTTGATAGCTGCTTTCAACTACCTGAAAGGGGGTTCCAAAGAGGATGGATCTAGACTGTTCTCAGTGGTACCAGAAGACAGAACAAGGAGTAATGGTCTCAAGTTGCAGTGGGGGAGGGTGGTGAAGCACTGGAATGGGTTACCTAGGGAGGTGGTGGTGGAATCTCTTTTCTTAGAGGTCTTTAAGGTCAGGCTGGACAAAGCCCTGTCTGGGATGATTTAGTTGGGGATTGGTCCTGCTTTGAGCAGGGGGTTGGACTAGATACCTCCTGAGGTCCCTTCCAACCCTGAGATTCTATGATTCATTTCTCCCAATAGAGTAGCAATTATTTTGTAGATGGCCTCTGTCTACATTTGGACTTAAACGAGGTGAGCAAAACCTTAAGAGCTGACACAGGCAGAGAGTATAAGTCCCCTGTCCCCGGGTTTGGAATAATGGTGTAACAGCTGGCCTCTGTGCATGCTAACTTGGAGAACAGTGATATCACCTTGCTAGCAAGAGCAGTGCTTAACTGCTTCTGCTGCTTTTGGCAAATGACATTAACTGGGGAAAGGGTTCACTGTTCTCTACAAGTAATTCCTGTCTAAGGCCTGACAAATTCACTGCACCAAATACACTGCTTGCATGGTATTTATCCACAAAGGTAATTTGTGAGGTCTCTGTTGAAAGCTTGTAACTTATCAATATCCATAATCATTGTGATGTGTGTGTATGGGTAATATGTAGGGAATAATGTAACTATATTGAAAATTATGCCCTTATGGCCTTGGAGTAGAAGTTAGTCACCAGGGAATTATGTGTCTTGGTGATGACCCATTCAAGGGGAGGGAGTTGTCATCCCTCCCTAGCTAGGTGATTCTGTAATGCATTGTTCAACTGCCTGCCCTTGCCTCATCCCAGAGTAATCAATGGAAAACCATCAAAGACAACCACAAACAATCAAAACCACTTGAAGGTAAAAGGAACATTATAACTTGTCTACACTTGAAATGCTACAGCAGTACGACTACAGCTGTGACTCTGTTGGGGCTTCAGTGTAGACACTACTTAGGGCATGGCTACACTTACATTTTTGCAGCCCTGGTAGTTACAACTGTGGTCGTACAGCTGTGTAGGGCCGGCGCTGCAGTGTGTCCACACTGACAGCGACCAACCAGCCAGCTATCCCAGCGTTCAAGTGGCTGCAACGTGCTTTTCAAAAGAGGGGGTGGGGTGGAGTGTGACAGGGAGCGTTGGGGAGACAGAGAGAGTGGATTTTTGGAGCAGACACTGTGACAGCTCCCTGCCTTGCAAGTTCAAAAGCGGGGGTGGGGGTGGAGGGAGTGTGACAGGGAGCGTCGGGGAGACAGAGAGAGTGGATTTTTTGGAGCAGACACTGTGAGACAGCTCCCTGCCTTGCAAATTCTGGCCATTTCCCCCACCCCTCTCTCAATCACTCTAAATGTAAAAAGGCTTCAGACCAGATAAGCAGCTTTCTCCGACAAGGACTCCCTCCCCCCCCCCGCCGTGCTGTTTGTCTCCTCAAGCAAACAGCTGTGAACATTCCAAAGCCTCGGCTCGCTCGCTCGCTGGAGCAAAGAGCAGCTGTGTTTGGTAGCTCCGGGGAGTACCTTCCGGTTTGTTGTATAGACAGGAATTGTGGATACCTCTTAATACCCTGGAGGCCAATAACAGCGCTGGTGAGTGTCCACACCTGATGAGCAGCGCTGCATCACCAGCGCTGGGATTCGCTTACACCCGTAGCAGACCAGGAGTACAGCCAGCGCTGCAGGAAGGGAGTTGCAGCGCTGGCTGAGCTCTGTAAGTGTGGACACCTGGTAAGTTGCAGCGCTGTAACCCCCTCATCAGCGCTGCAACTTGCAAGTGTAGCCAAGCCCTTAGACGAACCGGAGTGGTTTTCCGGTAAGCTTCAGCCAACCCAACTCTCGGAGAGGCAGTAGATAGGTCAAAGGAAGAAATCTTCCATTAACATAGTGCTGTCTATGCTGTGAGTTAGGCTGGCTTAACTACACTGCTCAGTGTGTTTTTCCAACTCCCCGAGAGATGTAGTTAACCCAATTAAATTTTTTAGCATAGAGCAGGACTCCGTATATAGCAGGCAAAGAAAGACCCTCTGCTTCCATGCACTGAGGCGACATTTGTTGAGCAGGGGCGTTTTTCTTGAAAGAGTGGACCCTGCTCACCACAGGCCAGCCAGTTCTGCAACAGACAACTTTGTTGGGGTGGGGAAAGGAACCTACTTTATTAGACAGGAAAGGGAATTATTAATAAGTGTAGGCTTTAGTTCATATTTTATTATTTTGTTTTGTATTGTAACTATTTGTTTCCATTACTCTGGTTTCTAGTGGAATTTCCCTTTCTTAAATAAACCTTTTGTTTCATTACAAGAGCTGCACGTTATACAGTAGTGGTGGTTTAAGGTAAAACTGGTAAATGGGGGTACACCATTCCTTTGGGAGCAGAGAATCTGGGATTTCTGTGAATAGCCAGTGTCAGGAGCTGGGTATCACAAGAGAACACCTCAAGGGCACTCGGGGACTGGAGCACACCTATTGTTAACCGGCACAGCAAAGACAGGGCTGGCACAGCTTGGAGGAGGAGTGCTTGAGTGGCTGACAGGCTAGTGATGTCAAGGAACCAATACCGAGTCACCAGAGTGGACAACAAAATGATTTAAAAAATGGATTATTTTATTTTGTTCAAATCATAGTAAGTCTTTCAATTTTAAAAAGACACCTGTTTAAAATGAAAGCTGAATATAATGCAATATATGTCAAGGCCTAAACTTATAATAATCTCTTAAAACATTTAAATAAAAGTGCTGAATCCGTCCTCTCTCAACTTGAGTTTCCTAGCCAAAGGATCAGGGAAAAACATTGGACTTTTGAGGCCAAGCTTTATAAACTTGTGCACAGTAGATCATGTACTGAATTCAGAGCTTGATCTTCTGGGAGACCCAGGGGCTGTGCTAGTGAGTACAGTAGACTGGCCAAGTCCTCACAGGGGTTGGGACCTGGCCTCTGACTCCAGGAGACACCATCATGTATCTCATGGGGATCATTTGCTGAGCTGAAATAATCAGTTTAATTCACTGATAACAGTTAATCCCTCTGTTTAATAAATCACTCAGTTGTAAATGTTTTGATGAGAAGTTTATGTATCCAAAACATTTAAAGTGGTTTGGTTTAATAAAAATCAATTGTATATGCTTTTGTATGTGTTTAAATTCCAGTCACCATCCAGTGCAGCTTGACACAAATCATGAGCAAAAAGTGAATTTTCTAGCATATAAGCAATATATCCTTCACCATTTTCTAACATACTAAAAGTCCACAATTAATAAGAATCTGAAAATATTAAGCTATATAATTGCTTAAATATAGATAGCTATCACATATCCTACTAGGCAGCAAAAAAAATGTACCAAATCTGGTATGAAGGTTCTGTTTAGCTGTAAATCAATGTGAAAATACACCTCTCTTTAGAAAATAACTGAAGTACAAATGGAAAAGTTGATTACAACCGATGATCTAAATCAAGGCTTTCCACTTGGTGATTTAAATCAATCCACAGTGCCAGCCGCCACAGGTAAGACTCTCGCTCAGGGGAGGCAAGAGGTAACAAGATAGGGTCCCCAGGACTGAGTTGAGGACCATCACAAGAGGTACCACCCACTGGTGTGGTTTGCAAACTGCGTTTTCCAGACTCAAACAAAGAAAGGGCTTTTGGGATAAAAAGTGAGTTTGAACTGACACAAGGTCCTCCTTCTTACCCAGCAAATCGGAAAAGACCTTCTATCCAAGGCAGGCTCCAGCACTTTGGGAAGGGCTGGAAAGACTTTGGATTATTAGGACTCCATAAGTCCTAATGGAATCCAAACGGGTGACTTGAAAGTGACTCCTGGTATGTTTAGTGTGTGTTTAAATCTGTTTATTGTTTTTTAATGTGATGCTTTTCCTTAAGAATAAATGTACTTACTTCGAAAGAGCTCTGTGGTAACTAGCTGGAGAGCGGAGATCTGACTGGGCACTCCTGGGGTAGACCAAAGAATTGGGGGATACAAGTGCAGTTAGCCTGAAACTGTGACAGCTCCCATTTCCTCTTATGGACCATATGCTCAGAAAAGCACCGTTTCCCCAACAACTGCAACCTCCTCTCTCAATTCCAGCCCAGCCAAAAAACACCATTGAGCAAATACCTTCCTCTTCCAACACTTTGAGTTTGTTTTCCCACCTACGTTTCTGCTAAAGCTTCGTTCTTCCTGCTCCCCTTGCCCGTTCCCAGTCTTACAGAGAACTCTGAAATCCCACTCACCCAGGCAAATGGGAACTTTGAATGGGTGTGCAAGCTGCAGGCCGTTGAAAGTGCAGGCAGGCAGAGAGGAGCCATGGAGAAGAAAGCATGAAGGAGTTAAGATTACAGAAGAGCATGAGGTGGATTTTTTTGCAGATTTTTAAAGCCAGATGGGATCATTATGACAGTCTGTTCTGACCTCCTGCACATCAAAAGTCCAGAGAATCTCTCCCAGTTACTACATCATCAAACCCATAACTACTGTTTGGATTAAAGTACCTCTTTTAAAATAGGATCCTGTCTTGGTTCAAGAGATGGAGAATCCATCAAATCCCTAGATAAATATATGGATTCCAAGGCCAGAAAGAATAATTGTGATCATCTAATCTGATCTCTTGTATAACACAGAACTTCCCCACAACAATTCCTAGTGCCTCTCTCTTAGAATAGCATCCAAGCTTGATTTAAAAATTGTCAGTGATGGAGAATTCACCACCACCCATCAGAAATTGTTCCAATAATTAATTACTCTCACTGTTAAAAATTTGCACCTTATTTCTAGTCTGAATTGATCAAGATTCCACTTCCAGTCGTTGGACCACATTATACCTTCCTCTGCTAGATTGCAGAGCCCATTATTAAACATTTAATCCCCATGTAGATACTCAAAGAAAGAGAATCTGGGATTTATGAGAGTAGCCAGTGTCACAGACTGGATCGTAATCAAGTCACCCCTTCACCTTCTCTTTTTTACATGGAATAGACTCAGGAAGCTCAGTCTAGCACTATAATCATTCTCGTGACTCTTCTCTGAGCCCTTTCCAATTTATCAGCTTCCTTCTTGAATTGCGGGCACCAGAACTAGACACAGTTTATTACATCAACATCTTTATCAAACTTGAAATCTCATCAAAAGAAAGCAAATTGTTCTGACAGAATCTATTTTCCATTACCCATGTTAATTTGCATTAATTACATGACCCTCCTTAGTTCTTTATTTATCACAGGGTTTCTCAAACAGAGGTCACCATTTGTGTAGGGAAAGCCCCTGGTGGGCCGGGTCAGTGCGTTTACCTGCCCCGTCTGCAGGTCCGGCTGATCGCGGTTCCCACTGGCCACAGATCGCTGCTCCAGGCCAATGGGAGCTGCTGGAAGTGGCGCCGGCCAAGGGACTTATTGGCCACCGCTTCACCCATTTCAGCTGCTCCATTATCTTGCCCAGGACTAATGTCAGGTTGACAAGCCTATAATTACCCAGATCATCCCATTTACTCTTTTTAAAAATTGGCACATCAAACTTTCTTCCAGTCTTCTGGAACTTCCCCAGTGCTCCAAGACTTACTGAAAATCAGGAAGGTGCTCCAGTCATTAATTCCCTCACTTTCAAAAATTTGCACCTTATTTCTAGTCAGAATTTTCCAACTCTTGGCTCTCTTTATGCCTTTTCCTGCTAGATTAAAGAGCTGCCTACAATCTCTTCCCCATATCGGTGTTTGTAGACCACAATCAAGTCAGCTCTTAGCTTATCCAAGAGAAAGTTAAATAGATTTAGCTTCTTAAATATCAGTACAATGTAGATTGACCCGTGAACCATTCTTGTTTCTCTTTTCTAAAGATTTTCCAATTTTTCACTATTCTTTTTAAACTGTGGACATCAGAAATGGACCCAATATCCAGTAATGATCCTACTAATCCCATATACAGAGGTAATACCACCTCCCTAGTCTTACTTGACCTTCCTCTGCGTACACATCCAAGGATCATGTTTGCCTTCTTAGCTATAGCATCACACAGGAGTCCAAGGTGTGGGAGCAGAGGCCCCAGAATTGGTCTCTCTTTCAGCAAGGGAAGGGAGGCAGAGAATTCATGTCAGGGGAACGAGCTGTGAAGAAGCGGCTTTGGGAGCGGTCGAGTGGAGGGCACAGGGCAGGGTATTCTTCACCCTGGCTCGCCAATTTACTCCTTGGGTTAGTATTTTTACGTTGGATACGTTTTTCCAAGTCCTGCTCAGCCCCCACATGGACAATTGGATGTTAAATCCCAGGGCACAGCCATGGCAGTGAAAAAGACAGTCTTACCTCTTACCACTACAGCTTTAAGGTATATCATGGTATAAAGAAGTGACAGGCCTACAAATCCCACCCAACTCCTGCCCACTCCATTTCTATCCTAGGGGATAAGTTGCAGCATCCTGACCATCTCAGAACATAACTTTAATGGAAAACCCCGACATCTGCTGGCAAACCTGTTTGCCAGAAGCTGGGAATGAGCGACAGGGAATGGAACACTTGGTGACGACCTGTTCTGTTCATTCCCTCTGGGGCACCTGGCACTGGCCACTGTTGGAAGACAGGACGCTGGGCTAGATGGACCTTTGGTCTGACCCAGTAGGGCCATTCTTATGTTCAAACAGATTATATTTATACTAGAGAAGCATGACACACAGTGAAAGTAGTTACTGGGAATACGAAGCAACAAATGCAGAGGAGACACATAAAGGAGACTTACCTTAGAGAGAGAGACAAAAGGGAACACAGTCCCTTTAGATGGGTCCAGCCATAAAAACACTACAACAAAAGAAAAAGGTGTGATCAGCCTCTAACTGCTTTAAAAGAGACAAGCAACCAGAACTGGCCACCCAGTTGCCCTTCCAATTTCTGTGGCTTTACTATTACATTTTTTTAAAAACAGGAAAGTGCATCTCTCCCCCAGTTGCGGTGATGGATGAAAGCTAACAGGGGAGCTGGCTGACTGTACAGAGGAAACAGCAAGCCTGATTAGACAAAGTGCAGGCTTTCAGTTATACGGTAGCCTGAGGTGTTACCTGTACCACAGCAGATAAAACAACTGTACAGAGAGGTTATTTGTAGTGCAGTACAACTGAGGTCAGTGCCCTGCTGTGCTGGTTGCTGTAAGCGCACACAGGAACAGTCAGGCCAGCACTGCAGCTGGGAGGTCTAGTTCTCAGTCTGGGTAGACGTATACCCACTAACGCTGATCAAGCGAGCATGCTAAAAATAGCAGTGTGGCCACAGTGGTGCAGGCTGCAGCTCAGGCCAGCCACCTGAATACAATCCCCCTTGGCTCGATCAGAGTTAGTGCACGTATGTCTATCCAAGCTAGGAATGACCCGTCCCAGCTGCCGTGCCTAACGCTATGTCTACGCTGGCAACTGAATGACAAAACTTGTGTCTTTCAGAGGTGCTGAACCCCCTCCCCACCCAAAAGACAAAAGTTTTGTCACAACAAGCGCCAGTGTGAACAGCGCGTTGTCAGCAGGAGCTAGGGTGACCAGATGTCCCGATTTTTGGGTCTTTTTCTTCTATATGCTCCTATTATTGCTGTCTGGTCACCCTAGCAGGAGCACTCTTCTGCTGACACCGCAAATGTCACTTGTTGTGGGTGGAAGTTTCCTGTCGGCAGAAGCGCTGAAAAACAGTGGCTACGCTGCACAGCTGTAGCGACACAGCCATGTCGCTCAAAGCTGTGTAGTGTAGACAAAGCCTAAGAGACAGTCCTTGCTCCAAAGACCTTAACATGGACAAGACAAAGCGTGGGAGGAGAGCGATATTTGTTTCAGGGTTTGTAATGCCACCCAGAGAGGAGAGGTGGTCCAGTGGTCAGGTCACTAGCTTAGCACTTGAGAGAGCTGGGTTCAACTCCCTGTTCCACTACAGACTTCCTGTGTGACTTTGGCAAGTCCTTTGGTGCCTCAGTTTCCCCATCCGTAAAGTGAGGATGATAACACTGCCCTGCCTCACAGGGGGTTTACGAAGGAAAAACAAAATACATTAAAGATTGTGAGGGGTTCAGATACTCCAGAGATGGCAGCCAGCTAAGTACCAGAGATCACTAGATCCTCACCCATCCCTGGAGCACTGTATCCCCACTTTGCAGATGGGTAAACTGAGGCACAGCGAGTATATCTACCTTGCAGCTGGGACCCAAGGAGTTGGGCAGGCTTGGACTCGGGTGGCACTTACACATTTGAAGTGTTGGACCCATTAATTCATGTTTCTTGAATAGCTCTACACCAACATATAACAGACCTTAAACTGCTTGGAAGATACCCAACTAAAACAAGGATCTTGCACATACCTGCCCAATAATCCAGGCTGCATGGAAGGAGACTTGCACAGTTTTACATAACCCCAGCCAATCACCTTCAACACATATATATGCAGCAGTAGACACTTGAAAATGGGGGTTGGTGGGAGGAGAAAAGATTTTAGGACTTGATATGAAAAGAGTAGAATCTCTCTAGCAGGCACAAGTAAAGATGGGTGTATTAATACTCTATGTACACCTCCACAAAAACACCTCGTTAAAATACTTCAATTGCTTTAAATACATACAATTTCCCCACAACATAAAAGGAAGTCTAGAGAGCCCAGCTCCTCCAACAGGAGACACTAAAATACACCAACACTGAGCAGAAATGCCCTCTGCTAACTCCAGGTCTCTAGTGTAACTCCTGGATCAGAGGTACAACATGCACAAGTCAAGAGTGAAAGTGAGCTAGGAACAAGAGACATAACAGAAGACTGGAAAAACTAAAGAGAAAGGAGAGTGTGCCACCAGAGAGGCCAACCTAAAATGTCTGTGTTTTGAAGTCAGGCCATGCTGCCCCCTAAACAGAGCTCAAGACCACAGATCTTTGCAGGAGGTACCAACATATGAAGTGAGAGAGAAAGTATGAGGGAGTCATTCAAAATACAGTAATGCTTGAGGCATTTCCTGACAGATACAGAAAAGCAGGGTGGATAAAAATCAATTATTTAAAAAAAAAAATCTGATTTTTTTAATTTAAATTGGATTTTTTTGATAAAATGCTTTTTGAGGAAAAACCTATCTAAAGATAGTTTTAATTAAGATACTTTGTAGCTCAAAGATGTCTCATCATGGAATAGGGATTATAAATTCTAATTCTATAGCATGAGACAGTATATTCATGTAACGTTTAAGAAAAATTTTGTAAATGAGTTCCAATACTTCATGGATTAGGGACCCAATCTTATGGGGTTCCAGGGGCTTCTGTATAGATTACTTAGGTTACTCTCTCTATCTACCCAATGGGACTCAGTGCTTAGTCTAGAAGCTACCATCAGAAATGCTCAGTTTTGCAGTTCTCAAACTGTGGCTGTGTCTCCCCAGAGACAACATGCTTGTTAAGAACAAAATTGTTTTTAAGTACATAAATTAATTTAAGATCTACCATCCCATTCTCTCACTAGAAGGGAAAACCTATAATGGCAGCAGGCCATAAAAGAGGCCTAGTTTGGGAATAAGAACCATTCAGGAAATATATGTTTGCTGATGATGTTTTACAGAAAGTCACACCAGTGAACTGGTGGAAGTCACTTAAGCACTTGGATTCAGAGACTGTTGAAGTGATAATCTCACTTTTAACAGCAGTAGCTTCTTCTGCCAGTGTAGAAAGAATATTTTCTACCTTTGGACTAATTCATTCCAAATTGAGAAATTGTTTGGGACCTGAAAAAAGCAGGAAAGCTTGTTTTTCTTTTCCAGATTATGAACAAATAGGAAAATGAAGGTGAAGACAACTAAGTTATCAGCTGGAAGACAATATTTTAAGTTTCTCATGTTGACTTGGCTGACACAGTGGATTTTAATTTTTTTTTTTTTTAATATTTCGTTTAACTATTTTAGTTAAAAACAATTTTAACAAAAACAAACCTGATTTGAAAAAATGTGAATGTTTAACTAAATTCAAACATTCATATCCTTGTTTTGTTAAAACAGGGATAGGCAACCTATGGAACACGTGCCAAAAGCGGCACGCAAGCTGATTTTCAGTGGCACTCACACTGCTCAGGTCCTGGCCACCGGTCCGGAGGGCTCTGCATTTTAATTTAATTTTAAATGAAGCTTCTTAAACATTTGAAAAACCTTATTTATTTTACATACAACAATAGTTTGGTTATATATTATAGACTTATAGAAAAAGACCTTCTAAAACGTTAAAATGTATTACCGGCACACAAAACCTTTAATTACAGTGAATAAATGAAGACGTGGCACAGCACTTCTGAAAGGTTGCTGACCCCTGTGTTAAAATATGTTTGCTGTTGAAGAAAAAAAATCCCGAATATATAACATTGTTTTACTTAAATAAAACAATTTAAATGTCTGTCTGTTCTCCTCCTAACACAGCATGGCAAGAAAATCCTCCAAATATTAATGATTAACCTGTTGAACTGGAGACAGTTCACCTTCCAGTGACTTCATAAGTATCTGCTGCAATTACCTTTGGTAAATGAAATAACCAATTCATCTTTCAGTTTCTGATGTAGCTGTAAAACTAATCTGAAAAGTTTTCAAAATAAATCATTTTAAAAATGTACAGTGTGTACTTTAGAATCACAAGTATCAGAGGGGTAGCCGTGTTAGTCTGGATCTGTGAAAGCAGCAGAGAATCCTGTGGCACCTTATAGACTAACAGAGGTTTTGGAGCGTGAGCTTTCGTGGGTGAATACCCACTTCGTCAGATGCATGTAGTGGAAATTTCCAGGGGCAGGTATATATGTGCAAGCAAGCTAGAGATAATGAGGTTAGTTCAGTCAGGGAGGATGAGGCCCTGTTCTAGCAGATGACGAAGTGGGTATTCACCCACGAAAGCTCACGCTCCAAAACCTCTGTTAGTCTATAAGGTGCCACAGGATTCTCTGCTGCTTTTTTAGAATCACAGAATCTCAGGGTTGGAAGGGACCTCAGGAGGTCATCTAGTCCAACCCCCTGCTCAAAGCTTCTAAAAATGAAACCTACATCTATCTCTGAGTTGTGAAGAATATGTATTAAGGTTATAACAACCAACAAGAATGCACTTTTATGTAGAATCCATGATTAAATTCAAGTCTTCCTGACAAATTTAAAATTTAAATCAAATCCACCCTGCAGAAAAGAAGTTTGCCTAGTAATTAAAATCATGCTAGGAAGAGAGAACAGGTAAGCCAGCCTGGCACTATCTTAGATGTGCTCGTAATCTGGAGGAAGGGTGAGAGGCTACAAGTACATAAGTCTCAGCTGCATGACAGATGCACCGTCAGTAGTGGAGTGGCTCAAAGCAAGGTCAGACAGCTTAATAAACAGATTAAATTGGAGCCATTCACAAAAACACAGGAGCCTCTCAAATCATGGACATGCACAGGAGAACCTTGGGTGACATCTGTCCATTACTGTGTATCCACATGTTGCAGTAAACTCATACCAACACCACTCACATCCTCCTCACAGGCCACTCTTGCACAATCCCACACCCCAAGCCAACCCCCAGCATCGGGGAGGAAAAGTTGAGGCTCCTTGCTCTCTGGGCATAGCTGCCCGGCCAGGGGATGCCAGCAGGAAGCTTCCCCGCTCACTCCTGCGGCCATGGGGAAGGTCAGACACTTGCTGCCCAAGGCTGACACTGAGGACTCCTCTGTCCTGAGGCACCTGCAGGGCAGGAGCAGCGGTTTAGCTCTGCGAGCAAGGTGCAGTACAGAGCACAGGAGAGGCAGGGAGCCACTGATCTTGGGACAGGTAAATAGACTCCCTTCAGACCAGGTGTCCCCTCCACCCCTCTCATCACTGTCCTTTAGCGCTCCACCCCACAAGTCATCATCCCTCCAGCTTCCCCCTCCTCCTGGTCACTGCCCCACAGCTCCCCCCGGTCACTGCCCCAGCCAGCTCTCCCCTCCCCCTGGTCACTGCCCCCCCCAGCTCCTCCCAAGTCATCA